>NC_048298.1:315162704-315200204 GCF_013100865.1 Trachemys scripta elegans | reverse complement strand
TGTGAACAGCCTCTTTCAGCTCAGTGTGGTGTTAACGCTGAAGACAAATAGTGATTATTTATATCAATATTAACTTTTTTACTGATGGTTATAAAGAGAAGCATTCATCTTATATGAGTATAGTTGTTGGATGCTGCAACGGATATTGGTACACTGGGAAATGTGGCAAGTGGTTGTAAGACAGTAGGAATTCAAGTCCACCAAAAATCTCAATTTCTTTCCTCGTGGGAGATGGGGAAAAAGAGAGACATCCATTCTGTAGTGCCCAAGATCTCAAGAGTCCCTCTTGTGCCAAACATTAAAACAATCTCCCTTGCTTTTATAGATGCTAAATGCTTCGGCCATGTCCAACCAGCTGTCAAAACATCTAGCTTCCTCCTCACAAACTTATTCAATGCAGGTGTGTCTCTGAACTGGGCTTTATGAGGCCTCGGTTCTATTCCTGGCTGTGGCAGAGACCTGCCATGTGAACTTGGGCAAGTCACTTCAGCTCTGTTTGCCTCTTTGCCCTTGCCTGTCCTATTTAGAATGCAAGCTCTTTGGGACTTGGTCTCTCTGACTATGTGTTTGCATAGTGCCTAGCACATAAGGGCCCCAATCTCAGTTCAGGTCTCTAGTTGCTACCTTAAATACAAATAATAAATCAGAATGTCAAAGAACAATGACAGTTTAGGGAACAGCATAACATTTAATTCAATATCAAAATTAATAAGACAAGAAATACTTTATAGTACTGACTGTCATATTTAATTCAATAAAAGCTCAGTGGAGTCACACTGGCATAGAGGTACAAGGCCAAGTGTATTCAGGTGAGGTCTGGTTCTCGAGACTTCTAGTTTTGTTGGCCATACTTCTATTATTTTTTGTCATGTCTGCAGGACATTCTACCACATGCTAGATTTTGCTATTTAGTCTTTGTCATGAACACTGTCAGCAGTGGTGTCAGTTGTTATGTTTTTCAACAGCCACCGCTTGCTGCAGCTCCCATTGGCCAGGAACGGCGAAGCGCGGCCACTGGGAGCTGCGCACAGCCATACCTGTGGACGCTCAGGTAAACAAAGCATCTCGTGGCCCGCCAGGGGCTTACCCTGAACAAGCCGTGAACCAAGTTTGGGAACCCCTGTTCTAAGTGAACAAACAAACAATGGAAAAAATGAAAGCTATCACATAATTAGGGCTTTCAGGTTAAGTGTAAGAGGATAAAATTACCCCATAGCTATTTTTCAGTTTATTAATAAAAAATAAACATGATAGTTGCCAATTTTATATATTTTGTAACTTTTTTCAGCTTTTCTTTTGGATTATTCCCTTAACTGGCGTGGCTAGATGATCAGAGGGGATTGCTGAAATGACTAAGCTATCCATTTGTGCACGTAACTAGTCTGTGTAATCATGTTCCTAACACTGTTACCTTTGTCTTCTCCCCAATTCTGCCAGATTGTTTTACTTCCTGTTGTTGCATCTTGTCTGAAATTAGATTGTAAACTCTAAATTTCAGGGAAAACAAATACCAGGATTCCTATGTATCCAGCATGAGTACTTTTTATTTATTTTATATTGACAAATATAATTACGTTTTAATTATTTATGATGATGCTCATAATACATTGAGAAATGTTTTGTAGTATACTTTATAAAAGCAAAGAAGCGTTTGTAACTAGAGCCTTATCTGCACTCTGTTAAACCTTCATTGACAACTGTGATGAAACCTGGGTTTTTATCAGGTTTGTAGATTAGCAAAGTGAGATTTCCTGAAGTTGAACTGTCGCTCCCAACTTTCTTTATATACTATATATGAAAAGAGACATATTTGAATATTTATGTTTGACATTTCAGATCCAGAATGCCAATGATGTGTTAATAGCACCACTGGAAAAGTTTCGTAAGGAACAAATAGGTGCAGCAAAAGTAAGGAACCAATTCTTATTTATTTTATATTTGCTTGAAGTTCACGCTATGTTGATTGTTAGATTACAAACATTTTAAAGTAATGATACCATTGTTCTCAGTGTATTTGTGTATTGATAAATTGGACTTAGTTCTTTGCTTCAGAGGAATGGAACATTTTAGAAGAGACATTTTAAGCTTCTGGCTATATTGCATACCTCAGGCACTAACGGAACCTTTAGTTTTGCAGCAAATCTGCCATATCCCTTATTTGCCTTTATTTTCTGTATTTAGGTTTAATTCAATCCCATATGGAAAACCAAAAAGTAACTGAGAAATAATTGCAGACACTCATTTTTTTACTAGCCCAGAGTCATTCCAACATGCATTGTGAACATCTCCAATGTTCCTGTCCTAGCAGCTGAAGAAGCAGTGAAAGCAGGAACCATGAGAGAACTTTTTACAGTTTTGTCTGTCCTATACTCATTGGCTATTTGCTTCAGTCCTCTCCCTCCCCCTCCATCATAGTCTGTTCACCTCAGCTTCACTCCCCACCTGCCACTTTTACCCTCTTCTCCCCTGTCCTGTCCTCTCACCCTACTTCCCTTCCCTTTTCTTTCCATTTTCCTTAATCCCTCCTAAGTAAATCCAATATCACCCCTCCCCCCCTACAAGTATGGAAATAACGTGATGTTTTCTGCTTGTGTGTTACATCCCTCCCCCACCTTGTGTCTATAATGTCTAGTTAGATAGCAAGCTCTTTGTGGGTAGGGACTGCTTACTACGGTGTTATTACAAGGCCCAGCACAATGGGGCCCTGTTCTTGGTTGTCCCTTAAGCACTGCCATAGTACACATCAGTAATAATAATTTTGTGCATCTGGAACACTGTAAAAACTTAAATATTAGATACACAAAACGGATGAAAGAAAGGAGAAACCAAAAAAAAATGGTTTTAAAATGGGAGGAGAAACAGTCAGATGAACTGACTCACTCCCAACTCCTTGCAAAGAGGTCTGTGTCTCCTCTGGGCACAGCAGAGGTGGAGAATGGCAAAACAGCTGGTTGTGGCTCCCTCATTCTAAGAGCAGCCAAGGTCTTGTTCAATCCTTGGTATAGCTTAGAACCACCTTGGGGCTATTCTATACTGTGCTCTGGATGTAGTGGTCACAAAGGGGCACTGCGGATTCTTAGAGCTCAGTGTACTTTGGCCATGTCTCCTTCGGCCTCTGCCCCCCTCTGGGTTACGGTGTCCAGATATTTCTTCAATATGGAGAATCTCTAGTCGGTGGTTTAAGTCAGCTATAAAGTTGGCAGAGCAGCATAAAGAGCTGTAGCAAGGCTCAGTATTGAGCCCAGGGAACCTGGGGGTACATTCAGAAAAGGAGTTTCCTAGGTGTAAGTCTCTCAACCTAGAAAGCCCTATTTCCAGCTCAATGCACAGAACTCTGCTGATTAGTTGCCTTGGAGAGTCTTAAAGGGTACAATAGTTAATAAGGTGCATGGTTCTGGTAGTGCTCCCTGAGTGCATGTACTGCTTCTGAAATATTGTACCCTTGATTTAAAACTTCGCTGACAGATTATCTGGGAAATCTTTCAATTTTTAATATTGCTTTGGTTTGAAGAACCCATTCTAGTTTTGTTTAGTTCTTGTATAAAGAGCATAACGTGGTGGGCCTATAAAATAGGTAATAGGGATTGCACTCTTTCCGCATCAGAGCAGAGTCACAGGAGGAGAAAATATATATGGTAAGAGGAGAAATGGAGAATGTAAGTGATAATATTTTAAAGTTTTCTGTATTACTCCTGTGAGTGTGTTGGAGAGCGATGGAGAACCCTCTGTACAGGAACTAAGCACATGTTTAGGGCAAATTCCTGCTGTGGACTTGTGGTCAGACTTCTGTGGACAAAGATGATGTTTTCTTCCCTCATGTTTGATATTTTTTTGTGTACAGCTGCATGCTTTCCTCACCACACCTATGTCCTGCTTTGTAGATGAGGAACGTGGGAATTTGTTTTTAACTATGCTGCAGATAATAGAGTGTAATGCCATCTGAAAATGCTTTCTGTATTTTTAGCAGTTTTCATTCCTACATGCATTGACAGTTGTTTGATTCTTCGTGTTGCTATTTAATTTTCGAATAACATAGCTTCAGGGACATGATTGCCTGTTCTATAGAGACTCACTGTGTTGTTGACAGGCGTTCTGTCTGGAGAAACTAAACAGGACTCTATCCAGAGGTCATTAACATGGCTTCTTAGTCAGGGTGCGGAGGTCATTGTAGAGCAATGTGCAGCACTCACTGTCCCCTTTAGATATATGCAATCAGTGACTCTGTAGACAATTAATACTTCTGTGTTCGGGGATTGCTCACTCCAGTTTGCTGTTGCCATTAACAATAACACCAGACACTTTGTATAGGGCTCTACCTGGGCAGAGCACTTTACAAACATTAATTAGTTCTTACAGCATTCCTGCTGGATAGGCATTTGTCCACATTTCATAACTGGGGGGAAAGGGACATGTAGAGGTCAAGAGACTTGCCCAAGCCATACAGCAACTTAGTGGCTGAGTTAAGACTGGAACCCAGATCTTCCAACTCAGTCTTGTGCCTAATCTACTAGACCTTGTTACCTTTCTTTTGGACCATTAGATTCCTGGGTTTACATCTCTTAGGCTCAGCCACCAGACAGGAGCTCTACTAGTTGGTTGTTTTAGAAAAATCCAAAATAAATATATTTGTCTTTTCTTCTTCTGCTTTGCCTGAGTTCAACTGTCAGCTTCAGTGCTGGGTGGTTCAGACCACCCACATAGTCTAGGGTATGATTGGGTCTGATATGAGGTGGATCTGTCAAATGAAATACACCTCTACCCCGATATAACGTGACCCGATATAACATGAATTCGGATATAACACGGTAAAGCAGTGCTCCAGGGGGGCGGGGCTGCACACTCCGGTGGATCAAAGCAAGTTCGATATAACGCAGTTTCACCTATAACGCGGTAAGATTCTTTGGCTCCCGAGGACAGCGTTATATTGAGGTAGAGGTGTAGTTGCAAAGGGCATTGAGATGAGTGAGAGCAGCACAAAGAGGTGATAATTAATTACACTTAATGTTCTTCTAAAAAAAAAAAAAAAGCCTGAGAACCTCTAACAAGAATGGTAAATCTATAAACTACAATAGGAATGGGTTAGTAATAAAGGTATGCAAAACTGAGGCTATGTCGCCACTACAATTTACTTTGGTATAATTTACATCGCTCAGGGGTGTGAATAATCCCCACCCCTGAGCAATGTAAGTTATACCAACCTAAGCGCCGCTGCGGACAGTGCTGTGTCAATGGGAGAGCTTCTTCTGCCAATGTAGCTACCGCCTCTCGGAGGCAGGAGTTATTAAGCCAACGGGAGAGCTCTCCCCCATCAGTTTAGCGCATTGTCATGAGAAGCTGTAGTGTAGACATAGCCTGAGTGGTATTACACTGCCAGAGATGGTATGAACATTTACCTCAATCTCTGTTCACCTGAGTTCAACCACTGAGCTTTTGTTTTTGACCAAAGCCAAATGCTTAATAATTGGTTGAAACTGCAAGTTTCTTACAAAACTCTTTAGTTAATGTAGGTTTGCACAGAAGATTTGCAAACTTTTAGTGAACCTTTGGCTGAATGTGGAGTGATCTCTACATATGTAACAAACTGGAAACCCAGTTTGGACTTTTGTAACGAAAGTTTCGCAGCACTCTAAGGATGTCTGTACACAGGGATTTCATTTATACTTGAAATCTTCACTGGGCCCTCAAACTCTCTGGATAGTGGTAAAGGTGCCAAAGACGCAAACATCACCACCTTGTGCTCCAACAGGAAAGGTTCACTTCTTTGAACTTGCTTTTTTCTAACATAAACTCACAGCAGCATGTACATTTAAAAAAAAAAAATCCAAACCCTAACAAAATAAGAGAAGAGAAGATGGGAGAGAAAACAAATCACAAATGACAGACGTTAGTCGCATTGCTAATGCACTCCTGCAAGTTGCTCAGATACTACGGTGATGTGTGTATAAGAACCCATGTAGATTGAACAGAAAAAAGCAATATATTTAGAGGTGATTTTTGTCTGATTTTTTATTGTTGTTGAGAAATTAGGCATGCAAAGGTAGGTTAAATTGTGCTTCTAGTTTTCATGCACAATTCCCACAACTGCAAGCGCAATTCAAGTAGCTGGGTGTGAAAATGGTTAATCAGTCTTTGTGACCACAGTTACCTGGTTTGTGCTCCTATATTCTTTTAAAAACGTGTTCTAAATATTGTATCATTTTCTTTCTTTATCAGACCTTTTTAATTTGAATTGTTTTACTCCTGTTAAGTTTAAAATATGAACCTTGTTGAAGTAGCACCTTGCTCAAATGTGAGCATTATTAGCGTCTATATAATGGGTGGTATTAATACATATCATTATGAGCGATCAGCTTTTGTCAGAATTCAGTGGGGAAGGAAAGGATGTGAGGAAGGGTTTTGAGTATTTAGAGTTTCTTCTTTTTCTTTCTTTTTAATTACTTCAGTGGGAGATGGATGTATACCTTAAAGCAGATATAGGCCCACAAAGTTAAAAATAAGGGTTAGGAAGAGGATTTCTGACAGAATTGTGGTAAAGCAATTGCACAAATCAGAAAGATTATTGAGGATAAACTATACCCAATGTACACTATAAAGCTGTACATCTGTATTTTATATTCAGTGTCACCATAAACCCAGTGAGTAAAGTTCAAGTGGTTTTTTTATATCACAAGAATCTCCAATAATAAAGAATAATCCTTTGTAAGTGCTTAAAAAATATGCAGGTACCCAATCAAAAACAAAAACAGTCCCCACAGATCTTGGAAATAAAATATTAGTGTTTGTAACCAAACCAACAGTACACAATCTATGTCCCTTACTGCCCTTCTTGATTATTTATATTACTTGCTCTTCTGTTTTTATTGCACATATTTCAGTTCTTCCTTTTCTGTGCACACTCAGTTTAAATAAAACGGAGAACTCTTCAGAGACTACAGAAATCCAGCCTTGCATTAGGTAGCCTGATGATTTACTCCATCTGAGTTGAAAAAATGACCTCTGTAATTATTGTATAAATCATAGGAAAAGCGGAGTGAGCTAACTGGGAAAAAATTTCAGGAACGATGCAACTTACCTTATTTGGTAAATGTGGTTTGCTGGTCCCCAGCTGGTAACATTGGTGAGATCATTGTGTGATGTGTTGTGTGCGCGAAGGCCAAACTCTCATGTTTCTTTTTATCTATCTAGTACAGTATTTAGCAATATTTGTTCAAATGCTCATTGACTTTTACTACAGACTAAATCAGATCAAAGAGAAAAGAAGCAAACTTAGATTTTTTTAAGAGTTAAAAGAACAGTGTTATTTCCCTTTTTGAAATTTCATGTTTCAGAAATTGTTATTTCTTCTGTCCCAAGGGAATTTCTGTTGTTTTTATTTTAATTCATTCTTAGCTATAAGTATTCCTTTTAACTTGGAAAACAAATTCATGTTCACTGCTGGGATTAATTTACCCCAGCTATATTTCACAGCAGCTCACTTAGTCTAGCCACAGAAGTTACAGTGTAGTTTGTAACTGTCACATTTGTATTGCCCAACAATATAACACTCATAAAACAAAATGAAAATATAGCTTTTACAAGTTACATTATGCAGAAGTTATTAGAGTTTCTTGGCGAGTCACCCTATAGCAGCTGGAAATCTACTATGATTCCATAAAATAAACTAACTTAGTTTACTTTTAGGATATTCAGTGCAAATGCTAATTGGTTTTTAATTGCGGTAAACAGAAAGACTCCTTAGCCTTAGAGAAATGGGCAGAGTCAATGTGTCATGGTAAGCTGGTATCTGAGCAGAGTCAACATTAGGCCTTTTGTGTCCACAAGGTTACCAGGTTTGAAACCCTTTAAGTATCAGTGTGAATCTGAGCTGTCGTAACAAAAGTACATGTCAAGTTATTTTAATTGTAAGGCTGTAAGCAATTGCCAGGTGTTTTAAGCTGGCCATGACCTGTCCCCAAAGCCAGGTCACTGTAGGGCTTTTTAAGCTTTTTGTCTTTCCCCAATTTGTGCTCGATATGAGGGGACAGAAGTTGGACTTCTGTGAGCTCCCCTTAATGGCCAAGTGGCTACTGCATCTTGACCCTGTTCCTATGCTGGGGGGCAGCAGAAGCAATAGAGTAGCGCAATGGAGGAGACAGTTCACCTGGCAGCTGGCACAAAGGAAAAATAGGCTCTTCAACACCAGCATCTTCCCTCTGCTGGGGAGAAGAGATTACATGGAGGGAGAGAAGAAGAGGGCTCCACCATTCAATAACAGCAGCTCCCCTGGTTATTTGTGGAGAGGAGGCACCATGAAGGTGGGGAACTCTTTCAGAAGGAGGAGCAAGGGGGTGAATTTAATCTCAGGGGCTGGGAGGAGGGAAGGTTCACGGGGTTCCCCGGTAAATGGAGAGAAGAAAGAAGGAAACTAGGGATGGTAATGGTGATGGGAGAAGGAATAGGATACAGGGCGAAAGGGAAAGAGACCATGTGGGGAAGAGCATGGGTGAATGGTCAGAACAGAAGAGGGGTGAATGAGAGATAAAGAATAAGCAGAAAGGAGACACTTTTTCTCTTAGTATAAACATTTTATTTTCAGAAATGGCTTAACCAACCTTTTGATTCTTGTTTCTGTTTTTAATTAAACAAAATTGTTTCCTCATCTAAAAGTGTCCCATTGCCAAGGTCCAGCCTGGAATCCAGAGCAAAATTTTATTGCTGGCTTGCAATTGACCCATAATCATAGCACCGTGATGGTGACACAGTAATATGTCATTTTTGTCTTTGCTCAGAGTTAGAGAGGTTAAGAGGATTTCTGAAGTTAGAAAGAATTGGCTTGGCTTTCTATTTTTATTCAATTTCTCGTAAATTGTTTTAGTCTGTGTTTTATGTAAAGTGTCTACATAAAACTAAGAGTTTTTTTAATATGCACCAACTCAGAGTTGGTGCATATTAATAAAATATCCCCTTAATATTATCATAATCATCTGTGACAGGCTGCTAAAATAATCTTGAAAATATTATTTTTCATCTATTGTATTTAATTATTTGAGTGAATCCTAATAGACCAAGTGGCTGGGCAGCAGTTCTGCAGAAAAGGACCAGCGGGTTACAGTAGACGAGAAGCTGGATATGAATCAACAGTGTGCCCTTTTTGCCAAGAAGGCTAATAGCATTTTGGGCTGTATAAGTAGGAGCATTGCCAGCAGATCAAGGGACGTGATCATTCCCCTCTATTCAACATTGGTGAGGCCTCATCTGGAGTACTGTGTCCAGTTTTGGGCCCCACACTACAAGAAGGATGTGGAAAAATTGGAAAGAGTCCAGCGGAGGGCAACAAAAATGATTAGGAGGCTGGAGCACATGATTTATGAGGAGAGGCTGAG
This sequence comes from Trachemys scripta elegans, assembly GCF_013100865.1. Classification (NCBI taxonomy): domain Eukaryota; kingdom Metazoa; phylum Chordata; order Testudines; family Emydidae; genus Trachemys; species Trachemys scripta. The sequence goes on along the minus strand of NC_048298.1, from coordinate 315,190,842 downwards.
GGAACTGGGATTATTTAGTCTGCAGAAGAGAAGGATGATGAGGGATTTGATAGCTGCTTTCAACTACCTGAAAGGGGGTTCCAAAAAGGATGGATCTAGACTGTTCTCAGTGGTACCAGATGACAGAACAAGAGGTAATGGTCTCAAGTTGCAGTGGGGGGAGGTCTAAGTTGGATATTAGGAAAAACTTTTTCACTAGGAGGGTGGTGAAGCACTGGAATGAGTTACCTAGGGAGGTGGTGGAATCTCCTTCCTTAGAGGTTTTTAAGGTCAGGCTTGACAAAGTAGTTTTATTCACCATTATTTACAAGACCAACAAAAAAGAGTTTATCGGGGAATGGGATTATATTACCATATATACTCAATCCTAAACCAGTTCGTTTATAAGCCGACCCCACCAAATAGGATAAATAAATAAAAATGGAAAATTTTTATAACTCGTTCATAAACCGACCCTATCATTCAGAGATCGGCAAACTTTGGCTCCCAGGCCATCAGGATAAGCCGCTGGCGGGCCGTGATGCTTTCTTTACCTCGAGCGTCTGCAGGCACGGAGGTAAACCTAAGTAAGCAAGGTGTCCCGGCGCACCAGCTGCTTACCCTGACGGGCTGGGACAGCAATTGGTGGGGAAATTTTTTGGGGGGGAGAAGCTGGGAGTCAGGGGTGTAACCCCTGTGACCACCCCCCACATGACCCACCCCTAGCCCGGGACCCTCACACTCGCCCCATCCCATCCCTTTCCACCTTATCTGGGGAGGGCCACGGGAGGATGTCTCTGGCCTGGCTGGAGCTGCTCCGGCAGGCTGGGCAGCGTGGCCGCAGCCTGCTCCACTGGGCCAGACCAAGCAGTGCAGCCACAGCATGTTCCAGCGGGCTGGGCCGGGCGGCACGGCCACAGCGTGCTCCGGCAGCATAGCCACAGCCTGCTCTGGGGGGCGGGGCTGAGCGACACGGCTGCAGCCTGCCAGCCCTGAAGCTGCAGCTGCTTCAGAGGCTGGGGGGAGAGCAGCCTGGCCAGAAGCGTAGAGACTCTGGGTACATCCAGACTACCCGCAGTATCGGCGGGTAGCGATCGATTTATCGGGGATCGATATATTGCGTCTCGTTAAGACGCGATATATCGATCCCCAAACGTGCTCCCCGTTGACTCCGGAACTCCATCGGCGCGAGCGGCGGTAGCAGAGTCGACGGGGGAGCCGCGGCTGTCGATCCTGTGCCGTGTGGACCCCAGGTAAATCGATCTAAGATACTTCGACTTCAGCTACGCTATTCACGTAGCTGAAGTTGCGTATCTTAGATCGATCCCCTCCCCCCCCCCAGTGTAGACCAGCCCTCTGGCGCCGCCTCTTCCCTTCTGTCTCTGCTGGCTGTGCTGTCTCTCCTTGCTCCCTCTGTTGGGGGGAGGGGCTGTGTCCCACCTCTCCCTCTCTATACCCGTTCATAAGCTGACCCCCTTCTCTGGTGCTTCCCTTTTTTACTAAAAAAATTCGGCTTATGAACAAGTATATATGGTAGTTTTCTAATCAGATATTACTATTCAGGGGTCCAAAATATTAGAATCTCTAATCTGAATAATGTGTTAATCCCTCATTTCTAATACATTTCCTTGTCATCTTGTTTGTTGGGCTGTTTTTTTTTTCAAGTTAGGGATGTGTGACTTTGTTCAGGCCAGACAAAAAAATTACCGTAAAGGATCTCTGCTTATTTCAGACTTCTCATGGGACCCAATCATTTTACCAGTACAACTCTAGTAACAAGGGAATTTATGCACGGAAATAACACCGAAAGATCAAAATAGCTATCCTGCAAACCAGCAAAAGGCAGGAAATATGTACTTAAGGACCCTGAGTAGTTGAGGCATGTGGCATATCTTATCTGGTACCTAAAGTGATCATCATTTTGAATTCAAAATTTGCCAACAATTACTACATGTCAGTAGATACATTTCTGAGGTAAGCTTTATCCTGTCTGAAAGCATGATGTTCGTCCATTGTTATCGATGAAGACCTCAACAACTCATTTTTTCGATGACCGGGGTCTGTGCGTCCGAAAATGACTGATCAGTCCGATTCGGGCGTGGAACGTCCTGTCACACGTCGGGCAGACATGTAATGGCACTGTCGATGATGTACGAGCAGCTCTGGACTTGCGCAGCTCACGCTTTTTTTCAGCCTCAGCAATACGCCTCGCCTCAGAGGTATTACTGCCTGTGTGAATGAGGCTGTGCCATGCTGGACGGTTCAGTGCGAAGGTTTCCCACGTGGTGGTGTTGATCTCGAAGGACTTCAAAGAGGTCTTCAGCGTGTCCTTGAACTGCTTCTTTTGTCCTCCATGGAAGCGCTTTCCCTGAGTGAGTTCTCCGTAGAAGAGCTGTTTAGGAATGGGTTCGTCTGACATTCTCACGACATGTCTGGCCCACCTGGTCTGGGCTCTCATCAGCAGTGTGTGAACTGACGGCAGACTGGCTCTAGTAAGGACATCAGTATCGGGCACTTTGTCCTGCCATCTGATTTTTAGAAGCTTTCGTAGACAGGAAATGTGGAAGTGATTGAGCCTTCATGCATGACTCTGATAGACAGTCCACATCTCGCATGCGTACAGCAGAGTTGGAAGCACCACTGCTCGATAGACCTTCAGCTTCGTTGGTAGGCTGATCCCTCGACGTTCCCAAATGTTGGAGCGCACTTGGCCAAATGCAGAGCTGGCTTTAGCAATTCTGCAGTTTACTTCATCATCGATTGACACTGCTTGGGAAAGGGTACTGCCCAGGTACGTGAAGTGGTCCACTGGCTGAAGTCTCTGTCCATTTACAGTGATGGACGGTTCTGAGTACAGTGTGGGGAGCTGGCTGGTGCATGACCTCAGTCTTCTTGATGTTAATGGTGAGACCGAAGTTGTTGCATGCAGTTGAAAACTTGTCTATACTGGCTTGCATTTCTGGCTCTGTACTAGCATTCAGAGCACAATCATCAGCAAAGAGAAAGTCTCGAAGTAGTTTCCTTCACCTTGGTGATGGCACGCAGTCGCCTCAGATTGAATAGTTTCCTATCAGTTCTATACTTCAGGCCTACTCCTTCAGTACAGTGTTGAAAGGCATCAGTCAGAGTGGCAGAGAATATCATGCTGAACAAAGTGGGTGCTAAAACACACCCTTGCTTGATGCCGTTGGTGACTGGGAAGGCCTCAGATGTTTCACCGTCATCCAGGACACAAGCTATCATACCATGATGAAATTGACATACCATTCGTATAAATCTGTCTGGACAGCCAAATTTTGACATGATCCTCCACAGCAAGATTCCATGGTGATTGTCGCATACCTGGCGATTGCCCTTCCTCTTATAGAGGTGCAAGATGGACGCGTCTCTAAATTCTTGTGGAATGGTTCCCTGCTTCCAGAAGGACTGAAACAGCTCAGTGAGTTTCCGTAGCAGCACGCTTTTGTGGGTCCACTCACTTTGTACACCTCTGCTGGTATGGCATCTGACCCTGGGGCTTTGCCACTTGACAGCTGATTGATAGCTTTCTTCACTTCGTCCTCTTCTGGTGAAGCATCCATGGAGTCATTGACTGCAACCTGGGGCATCTTGTCAATGGCCTACCATTGATGACTGAGGGGCGATTGAGAATTTCTTCAAAGTGTTCAGCCCATCTCTGGAGAATCTGCGTCTTCTCTGTAAGGAGCACAGGACCATCAGAGTTCAGGAGGGGAAAGCTCCCAGAAGACTGTGGACCATAGAGTGTGTTGAGGGCTTCATAAAATTGCTTATAGTCGTTCCTGTCCACATATGCCTATATTTCATCTGCTTTGGCGCTCAGCCACAAGTCCCGCATTTTGCGCAGTCGGTTCTTTACTGTTCTGCGAGTGTTGATAAAGGCGGTCTTCTTTGCCGCTGAGGATGGATCATTTTGACATGCACGATGCAGGCGGTGCTTCTCAGCAAGTAAGGCCTGGATTTCTGCATCATTTTCGTCAAACCAGTCTTGCCGCCTGCATGTGGAGGGTCCCAATACCTTCGATGCAGCTGTATGGACAATGTTGTGGAATCGCTCCCAGTCTTTCTCATCATCATCCTCAATACGAAGATCAGCAAGCTCGTTTTCTAGGTCTTCCGCTAGATTTTCAGTGATGCAGCTGTTCTTCAGCTTTGACACGTTGATCCTTTTGAGAGACTTACAGCCTTGTGGTCATCTCTTCGGCATGATACGGAGCTTCATTTTGGATACTATGAGCCTAGGATCCGTCCAACAGTCAGCGCCACACATAGCTTTTGTAACCCTGACATCTTGTCTGTCCCTTCTCCTGATGATGACATAATCGATCAAATGCCAGTGCTTGGAACAGGGATGCATCCACGAAGTCCTGTTACGGGTAGGAAGGCGGAAGACCGTATTGCTGATCAGAAGGTCATGTGCTGCTCAAGTTTTCAGCGGTAACAGGCCATTGCTGTTACACTTTCCCACTCCATTTTTCCCGATGACTCCTTCCCCGGCTGCGGCATCGCATCTGACTCTTGCATTAAAATCGCCAAGCAGAATCAGCTTATCTGTGCAGTGCATTGACAATAGCAGAGTATCTAGTTCTTTGTAGAATTTATCCTTCACATCCTCTGGGTTGGTCATTGTAGGAGCATATGCGCTGATCAAAGTAGCTTGTTTTCCTTTTTGAAGCGGAAGCTGCATTGTCATGAGCCGGTCATTCATACCTTTGGGGGATCTGGCAAGTTTCCGAACAAGATGATTCTTGATGGCGAAGCCAACTCCAGATTCGCGACGCTCGTCAGTGCTGCAGCCACTGCCTGACTTGGACAGCTGTCCTTCATTAGCAAGGCGAGTTTCGCTAAGGGCTGCAATGTCAATGTTGTAGCGTGCGAGCTCTCTAGCAACAAGTGCTTTTCTTCTCTCCGGTCTGTCTGCCGTGATGTTGTCCAGTAACGTGCGCACATTCCATGTGCCAACAGTGATCGGTGTCACTCCAAGTTTTGTTTTTGTTTGACCATTTTTGGGGATCCCCGCCAGCCGCGGTGTGCTGGCCAGGGTAAGGTGAAGCAGGCAATGTTTAGGGCACCTTTTCTAGCCCCCTCCTCATTCTACGGAGGTGAGCAGTGCAATCCTGAATAGGGCTGCTCAGTCGCTCAAGAAGATGCCGAGCACCACTGCTGCTTCGGTCAGTGAGGAACAACCATTATGCCTGAGCTGCCTATGTGCAGGTCCGCGGCTACAGCTCCCAGTGTATCCACACCTGCTGCTTCGTCGCTCGCCCGTCACCACAGGACTTGATATGATGTAACATGATATGATACGATGTCGAGACTTGCGCGTGAATTGGATTAAAGTGAGGGAGAGTTGCGCGACGTCAGCCTCACTCACTCTTCCCAATTCCTATCTGTATCCAGTGGCAGGACAGAAGTCGAGACGGCTGGAGATAGGGCAGGGTGCAGTGGATGACCAGGATGCCCTACGTGTCTTGTCGTGCTCTTAAGGATTCCACAACGCTTGCTGTCACCGCCTTCCTGACCATTGAACCAGGTTGAACCAGGTTGCCTCAGTCAGTCGGATCCAGCCTTCGCATGCAATGGGTAGACAGGCCCTAAGTCACCGAGATTCTCATACTCATCGGCTACCCTCACCTGGTTTAGCTCACCAGTCGAGACGGTCTCCAGGGTGTGGCCGCTGTCGCATGCTGACAGCTACTTGGAGCCACAGGTGAGAGCTGGGTGTCAAGTGGGGACCAAAGTGGATGAGCTACTCCAAGGAGTACGACTGCTCCCCCATCAGAGGTACTACCCCTCCCTGACTACCCCATGCACCCCGTCTGAAAGCATAATAAAATACTGAGGTACAGTAACTAATATATCTCTGTGTAGTAATTGCATGTAAGTCCTGACTCTTTAATGGGGAACATGGAATCCACAAGTAGAATCACCTTAGCGATTTTCTTAATAAACCATATTGTAAATAGGTAATGTATAATATAATTGTGCCAGTTACAGGGGATCAACATTTCTAAGTCTGACATTTTGTGGGAAAAAAGGTCCTTTTTCATTTAAAAAAGAAAAAAATCTTTTTTTCTGATGCTGATTGCAGCTAGGAAAACTGCTTCCTCTAGAAAAACCTCTAGAAGAAAAGTCATCTTTGAATGCTGGGCTTCAGGGTTTTAGTACTGTACCTTTTTACTATAATATTAATAACATAAAAAGATTATTGAAACATGTTAAGCCATTTGTGAAAAAAATTGGAGAAAAAATATTTTTTTCTGAAATTTATTTTGATAAAAAACTTTGAAATGAAGTTTTTCTAACTTTTTTTCCACTTTTTTTTTTAATATCAACATATTGATGGGAAATAGTCACTTTTTTACTTGCCCTTCCCTTTATTTGCATTGGAAAAAAGGGGATAGGAGTAGGAAGGGTGTGTGTGTTCCCCCCTCGTTTTCTCCTTTTTCTCCCCCCTTTTTTTCTAATGAAGGAAATTTAGTGAAATAAGTGAGCCTCTTGAGAGAAAAATCACAAATTTTGACCAAAATGATTTGTTTTGTTTTTTTTTATAATTTCATTTCAGTCATATATGTACTTTTCATTGAAAAAAAAATTTCAACCAAAAATTTCAACTAGCTCTAACAACAAAGTGTGTTTATATAACACTTTCCCCTAAGACCTATTGATACCTTTACCAAAATATAACTAAAGCATAACTAAATTTTAAAAATGGACGAAGTGGATCAATGCATTACAAATCAATCAAACAATTCCCCCTAAATTTCCTCCCAACATTCTATACATAAAAAAGTATCCCCTTTCTTCCTCATAAAACTAAAAGAAACCTAAAGGAATGCCTTGTGTTTCAGTGGTTGGAATGCCACTCATAAACATATGTGAAAGAGTGTATGTGAATTGTGGTCCTCTGACAAAGACAACTTCCTCCATATTTGCATGCAAATTTAAATTTTTCACAGTCCTGAGCGACATAGCTGGGTCAATCTAATTTTTAATTGTAGACCAGGCCTAATTGTCCTGGCCACCCCAGGAGGAAAGACGAGATACCAGGAATACGGTTTAAGTTGGCTGCAAATTCATTAAATAATGCATCTGTAAACTATGCAGCAATAACTCGTCCAGCAGAAGTTATCACCCCCGTTCCCATTAACATGGTCCTAGCAGTGTTTCTAGGACCCCACGGTCCTACCCTTGTATGAGGGTTAACAGGGTGAGGAGGAGGGAGTTGTTTCCACACTTTACCAGACATTAGCAGCCCCAACCCCATTTCCATCTTCTTGAGGAGATGCCTTCTCCTCATACAGTCCCAGTTTATCAGGGAACTATGACCTGCTCTTGACTGAATACCTGCAATGAGCACCTGCTGACCCTACCCACTAGGCCCATGAGCTGCTGAGAGGGAGGTGAAAAGAACCCAGGCCTTCCAAGCCAATCTGACAATGTGGGAAAAATTCCTTCCTAGCCCCCAAAACACAACTAGCATTTTAGGCCCTCACAGCAAGGCCAAACTCCAGTTCTACTCTACATCCATGGGAAGAGGAGCTTTTTCTTGTGGGCTCAAAATGTTGTCCAGGCCAGGGGGAAAGACCTTATAAGCCGTCCCCATGGGTTTTCTGGAGCTAATAGGCTTAGTCTGCACCCTTCTATGCAACTAATCAGCGAAGGAGCCCCCCCCCCATCTCCCTACCTCAAACCTATGACTATGGGGAGGCTAAAAGTCCACCAGGAGAGCAGCAGTCCTCAAAGGGGCCAATGTTTCTCTTTCCTCTGCTGGCCGAGACAAAGTCTTCCTACCTTTGAGGCTACCAGGGGGATCACTTGAGCCGGTGGGGCTGTTCTTTTAGATCATCATTTTAACCACTTGTCTAGAAATCCTGGTGACCAGGGCTGTGTTCCTGTTTGTGACAATACATGTGTGGCAGTCTCTGGCCATATATATTTGACTATAGAAATTTCAGTGGAGTGTAAATTTTCATTTCATATTCCTGCATTTCCTTTTTCTTATGCATTTGGAGATGGACTCTTTGATTTTGGCATTTGGTATTTGTTTCTCCAGGATTTTGGTCTTTTAGATGCTTGCTTTGATTGCTGGTTTAAACTGAGTTATTATTTGCATGGAATTCCTTCATCATCAGGTGAGTTGTTGTTTGCTGTGAAAGTAGTGCTTGATTCAAATGATCCAGAAGGCAATGACTTCAACAGGTCAGGCTTTTGAGGGCCAGGGAGCTTGGGGCCAGCCAACCCTGTATGGAGACAAGGTCTTTTTGGGAACATGTATTTGAGCCTGGGAGGGGATTTTCAAATCCAGCTGATAAGCAGACAGGTGATACCTATGAAGGAGTGAAACTGAAGAGAGGCACTGCAGGAAGCCGTGAGGATCCTGTGGCTAGCCCTGAAGCGGGCAGAGAGATGCGAGGGGACAGCCCTCTGAGCCTCTTCAGAAGACCAGGAGAAAAGACTGGGTTTATATGAGGAACTTATATTGAGTTGTTTCATTGTGTTTGAAGAATAAACTGTCCCCTGGAGGTAGAACCTGAACTGGTGAACAGACTTTGGGAGCTGGGTTGGGGAAGACAGTCCAGCAGCCTATACAAATCTTTTTATAGGAAAGCGAAAAAATCTTTGCTGTTTTTATCCAGATTCCCCCGGTTGTATCCATAATATAATGGCCAAAGTGTCCTGAAAGTTCAAGTACAGTAACTCCTCACTTGACGTTGTAATTATGTTCCTGAAAAATGTGACTTTAAGTGAAACGATGTTAAAAGAATCCAATTTCCCCATAAGAATTAATGTAAAGCGGGGGGTGGCGGGGGGGTAGGTTCCAGGGAATATTTTTGTTGCCATACAGTACAGTACTATAGTTGGGAGGTGCCCCCGCCTTACCCCACATGGGCACAGCCCACTGGCACTGGAGACAATGGGGCAGGCAAGGAGGCCGAAGGTGCTGTAGGCTAGGAGAAGCACGTTGCGCAGCAGCAGCAGCAGCTTCCCCTACTCTGCAAGCACCAGGAGTGGGGGGCTCAACCCTCGGACTGACCACACCACCCCTTCCCCCAAGTCCCCACCCTTAACCCACCTCTTCTTCCCCCTTTACTCCGCACACCACATCCTCGCTCCTCCCTCCCCTGCCCGCGGCAATCAGCTGGCTTGCGACGATCAGGGGGCATGAGGGAGCAGGGAGGAGCGAGGACTCAGAGCGCAGGCTCCCCCCTTCTTCCCCTGCCTCCTGCCCGCAGCAATCAGCTGGTTTGCAGCGTTCAGGAGGGAGGGGGACCCTGCGCATGGAGTCCTCGCTCCTCCCCCCTCCCTCCTGAACGCTGCAAGCCAGCTGATTGCCGCAGGCAGGAGGTGGGGGGAAGAAGGGGAAGGCGCTGATCTGCAGGGTCTGCTGGCGGGTGGGGGAGGCGCTGGGAGGGGGGGCGTAGGGGAGCTGATAGTGAGGCTGCCAGCTGTGGACACAGCAGGCAGCCAAATGACGTTATAGCAAAGCATTGCACAACTTTAAATGGAGCATGTTCTGTAATTGAGCAGGGACGTAAGATCGAGACAACGTTAAGCGAGAGGTTGTTAAGTGGGGAGTTACTGTAATGAGATTTCCATTGAAAATCTGAATATTATTTGTGAGAAAGTAACTGCGTTCATACCCAATAATATCTTTATGGGAAGGCCTCGGTTTTTGCCATCCATAAAAGACACTGACTTTTAAGAATAAAATATTCTATCTGTGGATGCCGGATGCTTCATAATAACAAATATTATTCACTCCAGGGATCTCATATTTTGGATAATGTCTATATTGATAGAGAAATAAATAAACCAAACAGATTATTTGTTCTCTCTCTGGTATAATTCCCTCCTTCTGTGTGAGACAGTTGAATATTATTTTTCACTCACATAACTTAGTCCATGTCTAAAGTTTGACTGCAAAGTTTAACCTATGTATTTTTAAAAGGCTACTGTTATCTCCCTTTCTAGACTTTAAATTTCCACGGTTCAGGTGAGGGCTGTTATGATCCTGTGCAGCTGGGTCAAAAGTATTTTAAAAGCTGGATTGTCTCTGACATCTTAAATATCCCTGTTATGATAAGCAAGAAATAAGGAAAATCCCTATAAAGTGTGTATATCTTATATAAGGTTTTTATAGGTAGCTGATATGATATGTGGTATGCTGTGACTTCAGCAACTCTCTTCTCTATGCACAGTAGCTTCAAATGGACATCCTATACTTGTGGAAAGAAACCAAAACTAGCACATTGATGTTCTATGTATGGGGGACTTTCTCACCTACTCTGAAATGGTTCACACCTCTCCTGTGGTTTTGCTTTAATAAACAAACAAAAGCCATCTAAAATTCAATCCTGTACTACTTTTCTAGGTCAGCGTTACTCAGGCCTTGGCTACACTTACCCGCTAGTTCGACAGCTGGAAATCGAACTTCTGGGTTCGACTTATCGCGTCTAGTCTGGACGCGATAAGTCGAACCCGGAAGTGCTCGCCGTCGACTGCGGTACTCCAGCTCGCCGAGAGGAGTACCGCGGAGTCGACGGGGGAGCCTGCCTGCCGCGTGTGGACCAAGGTAAGTTCGAACTAATTCGAACTAAGGTACTTCGAACTTCAGCTACGTTATTCACGTAGCTGAAGTTGCGTACCTTAGTTCGAATTAGGGGGGTAGTGTAGACCTGGCCTCAGTCGATCTCCCCCATGCCTCTTGTTCTCTCCTGCATTTTTTTTCTCTCCATCTGTCGGGCCCTGTTTCCAGGCTTGATATTGTTGGCAGGTGTTGCAGGTAGAGCTGACTTCACTACCTCTATTCAGGACAGACAATGAACTCCTTTTGGCCTAGTTCATACAATCTAACCTTTGATAATTTAAACACATAGGTTTACTTTTTCAGCAACAAGCTTACCAGTGTCTTCCAGACTTGGAAATGTATCTGTTTTGTGCATGCAAAACATGCATCTGCGCTTGCAACCTATGCACCTAGATTAGCATTTGCTCATGTAATTACCTTGTTCTGCGGTAATAATTGAAGTGAATGTTCATGGTCAGTCACTAATGCTGTGGTAATAGCAGCAAACAAATTGCACCAGCTGTTTTGTAGTAGACCAATTCTGCTTCTTTGTGTGTGCAAGAAGGTGTTTAAATATATGTCATAAAGAGACACCGGGGAAACAAAAATAATCTGCTAATTGTGGCTAGATAGATGAAGAGCTCTGATTCACCCTCTTTTCCTCTTTCTGCCTTCTCTTATTACCTTATTCTCACTAACTCCTCCATTCCAGCCATTCCTCACTCTACATCTACCATCAACTGAAAAAATTAAAAAACTAAAAAAAACAGGTAATTAACAAAGCTGCACCAGTCCCCAGCCTCAACCTTGATCTGTTTTTGTTAAAGTAAATTCTTTTAGGGGCAGGATTCTGTATGGCCCAGGACCTGCAAGTAACTACTTGTAAGAACAGTCTTGCTAGAAATAATGAGTTGCTCCAAATAAGTAACCGTTCCAATTTTATTAATGACGTTTCAAGGAAATCACACATTTGAGAAGTGCTGCATGTCTGAGGGGGGATCAATTAGCATTTGAATTGGACAAACTTTGCAAAATATTTCCATGTTCAGAAACATACAGCATTATTCATCCAGCTCTATAAGCAGACTAAATAGCAAAATAATCATAATAATTTGCATATATTTCATTCAGCAAATACAGGGAATGAATAATCTGAAGAATGTATTCCACCTAGTTCCACCTTGATCATTGCTGAACTGAATACACAAAATAAAGTGAAGTGGAGGCACTGCCATTTTAACTTATAACGTTTGGTTACAGTCACCTACATAGTGAATTAACGGAGATAACATTGGAGAAGGGAGAATGTCCAACCATCATAGAAACCGAAGATCAGGTTCCCATTCACACATGTTCCTCTCCCTTCCTTTCTCTGGTTGCTCTACTGCATATGCTTTACTCTGCTCTGTTTTGGTATGAGGGAGGTAGGAACAGTGTGTAAATGAGTGAAATCTTGATCTCTCTAAAGATGCATCGAAGAGGAGATTTCTGAATATTCATTCTGCTGTTAGTAACACTCACATAGCATAGGGGAGTTAGTGGTGGCAGATAGGCAGGGCAAAGAATGCAGCTGAGCAGATGGAAGGAGAGACAGAGAGAAAAACTGGTAGAGGAGTGTTACGTTCTGATTCACTCCAGAACAGCACAAGAAAATGAAGCAAGACATGCAGGTAGCTTGTCAATCAAAACATGTACTAACCATGAAGTAGTTAGGACAGCAACAGTCTGAACAAAGCATAACAACAGTCAATAAGCAGATACGTAGCAGCAGGACCTGAGTAGCTGCACACACCCTGAGCTATGCAGGTAAACACAGCAGTTTTCCCCTGCAACCCAAAAGGAACAGGAACACAGAGTTCAAGGAGCAGGAACCAGGAAACAGAACAGGAGCAGGAAGGCAATACACAACAGTCGCCACAATTTCCTTCCCTTCTCCGCAAAAGTTCAGCAGTACCTAGCTGGAAGCACCAGGTGATTCCAGGGCTATAGATTCTAACTCTGATTCAGCTCAGGAAGTAGATTCTGTTGCTGTGGCACAACTTCCCCAGTTGGCCACATGACATCATCATATGCAGACACAGCGTCCTCTTTATTATTTGTTTCCCTTTGAGTAGGCAGTAAATCTCACTGATTAACAAGGCAGTCTCCCTGTTGTGAACGCACATGCCACATTCCATACCCCACTGCCCAAAAGATCATGCCACTAGTATTAAAAATGCTTCCAGACCCTTTCCTAACATACCCTGTTTATCCAGGATAGAATGCATGGAGTCTTGCATGGATATATTTGTTGAAACCCACATATTTCCTAGCCACATTAGTTGGCTTCCAGATCAGCAAAGGGATGGGATGAACCTTTTTCATCTGCATAGACAACTTCGCCCTTAGAGCTCAGCTGAAGAAGTAGTAGAAAAGGGTTTCTCCAATATTTTCATGAGGTGTACCCCAAATATCATGTAAAGCATGACTTAATGCAATAAGGAAGGATGTATCTTGACGTTCCTCCAGTATGCCAGGTGCACTCTCCTTCAGACTCTCATGAAATCTCTCCACTATCCCATTTCTTTGGTGATGGTACATAGCAGATTTGTAATGTACCATACCAATACGTATCAGAACTCAGCCTTCAAACTCTCTTGATACAAAAGGAGCTACATTATGTGAAACAAAGCTCTCTGGTAGGCCATACACAGCGAATAATATCGTTACAATAAATGAGTTCTTTTGAGGTGTTTTGTGAAATTATGAATGCAAAAGGGTAACATGAGTAATAGTCTATAACAGTCAACAGTGTGTAGCCATGTAGTGGGCTAGTAATTTCCACTGCAATTCTCTACCATGGTCTGTCTACAACTACTGGTTTCAAAGGGCCTGGTGAAACAGTAGTTCTATGCATTGTGCAGGCTGACCATGACTTCCTCTGATGCTCAATGTGTCAGTGCAGCTCCAGCCACGAAGCATAACTATGCATAAGTTCCTTCATCATCATAACTCCCAAATGTTCTTCATTAGCCTCATTCAATACTGCATGTTACATGCTGCTGAGATGATCACCCAGGGTCCTCTGCATAAGATATGTTGAGTAGCACAAGTCTTCACTGTGAGATCAGAATGAATTTTGTAGAATGGAGGCAAAGTTGTCTTAAGGACTGGGTCCATCCAACCCACTTCTACAGCACGTATCACCTTGCACCATTAAGCATCATGAAGAGAGTGGCATCAGAGGTCACCATAAGTCAACTGTCATATCTTCCAGTAAAAGGCAGACGGCGTACTCTGCTTTTCTGCATCCTGGGATGCCAACCCAGCAGAATTTCTCGAAAAAGCATCAGTGAGTAAATTATGTCTCTCCTGTGCTATATACCAAATTAAAGTCCTATTGCGACAACTGGATAATCTAGCACTGCAGCCTCATATTTAGCAGATCAATGGTCTTATGATAGAGGCTCAGAATAGGTAAACAATCAGTTTCTAAGGTGAAAGGTCTTCCCATTAAGTAGACCTTGAAGCAAACAATAGCAAAACCATTGCTAAGAACTCTACCTCAATCTCGGAATACTTTGCTTCGGTTGGCATGAGAATATGGGACACCAATATAACTGGCCATCCCTCCTGGAACAGAATTGCGCTCAGACTCTGATTGCATGCATCAGTTTGAATCAGCACGGGCTTCCATGGATCAAAATATGCATGGGATTAGATCCGACAGAGGGCTTGACATAGGGTTCAAAATCTTGCTTTGCTTCTTTAGTCCAAAACAACTGTCCCTGGTTAAATCCCACAGGGGCTTAGCAAGGATACTAAAATGGGGCAGAGCACGGCCACCTATGTACTGAGCTAGGCCAAGGAACAAACATAAACTGCTACGATCAGCAGGTAACAGTAGTGAAGCAACAGCTTGTAGCCGAATTCGAGAAGCAGGAACCAGGAAACAAAACAGGGCAACACAACCAGTCATCACAAGGAGGAGAAGGTAAGAGAATCCTAGGAAGTATGAGATACAACCCAAAGTGTGGAAAGGGTAGGATGTAGTGGGAGGGAAATGTAGTGTGTAATTTAGCTGTGCTGCTTTCCTAGAAAAGAATGGGTCCCCTGGTCCAGCTAACCGAAGGGAAATGAGGAGATCTGACCTAGAGTGGAAGGTAACTGCATTGCACACTTTGAACAGTTACACCACCCAATTACATTTTTAGTTCACAGCTTCTTTAAAATTCACCCCAGCGGTATCCCCACTCAAGGATTACTCTAGACTGAAATGCCCATGGAGATAGTATTACAATTGCCTGGTGGCACACAGCAGTCCCAAACCCCCAAAGCCTGGGAGGTGCATTATTGTGAATTAGGAGTTCAGAGTTTGACAGTGCCATGTTTCTGTAACAATATCTTGCTAATCGATCATGTCATGTATGCTGTTTTTTTGGGGTTTTTTGCAGTTTAGGACAAGTGAAACCCTGATTCTTACAATAGTATTTCCCCTCAGTTTCTTCCTGTTCCTTAGAGACATGGCAGCATTTGAAATAATAGAGTAATAAGTAGCTCTGTTCCGCTCAGGCATTACTTTAAGGGTGTTAAGTCACTGAGCTGCTATTCCCCACCTACCACTGTAATTCTTTTATTCACATTTAAAAAGAAAATCATGCTATCTGAGCACTTAGCTATATTACCATAGACTTCCCATCTCACTGTGTGTTTCTGTTTGTTCAGATTTTTATTCTCTTTGTGAAACAGACTCTGTAGGGATTTGTCTGAGAACATAGACTCTGTCATCTTAGCAGTTTTGCTTTGGGCAACATGAATATAAAATGGCTCCGCTCCAATGGGTAGCGGATGATAGTAGCTCTAAGTCAGCACATTTGTAGGGTAACAAAAGACAAGTTTCTTGACTTGAAACTTGTGTCTTGCCATTAGGAATGGGAGCATCAAAGGCTCCATCCTTAGAGGTTTTTAAGGCCCAGCTTGACAAAGCCTTGGCTGGGATGATTTAGTTGGTGTTGGTCCTGCTTTGAGCAGTGGATTGGACTAGATCAGTGGTTCTCAAACTAGGGCCACCGCTTGTTTCAGGGAAAGCCCCTGGCGGGCCGGGCCGGTTTGTTTACCTGCCGCATCCACAGGTTTGGCTGATCGCGGCTCCCACTGGCCGCGGTTCGCCGTTCCAGGCCAATGGGGGCTGCAGGAAGCAGCGCAGGCCAAGGGACGTGCTGGCTGCCCTTCCTGGACCACTGGATTAGATGACCTCCTGAGGTCTCTTCCAACCCTAATATTCTATGATTGTATGTATAACAAACCCCTAAAGCAAAGCTATCAGTTATGCAATGTAAAATGTAGGCCCAAAACAATTTTCAGGTTTATAAAATGATCCTGCAGACACTTGCTTACAAGGTGTAGAAACAACACTGCAATGAAACATGGTGGATCCTGCAGTATTCTTAACAGAAGCCAACCCAATCTTAGCACTTCATTTACACTGTAGTGTCCCTTATGGAAGTATTGTTTTCCCTGGAGGTGCATTCACAAAATGCCATTGAAACCTTCCAAACTAGCTGATTACTCAGCTTTCCTTCAAACCACCAGAAGAGGAACCTACTTGAAACTTAAGTTTTAGTGCCAGAACATTTGTTTATTTGTAAAGCACCAATTCTGTACTATGCATTTCAGAGACAAATAATAAGGGAAGGTCCATGAGTGAAGAGCTTTCAAACAAAACACAAGGAAGAGGAGAAATGATTGAATAAAGAACTTAAACAAATGTCCTGTTAGTTCCATGATTTTGGTCATGATTTTATGGATGGACATGTGTTTTGAGTAAGTTAAGAGGTGAGTAGTGTTGAATGGGCAGTGTTTGGACTGAGGGGGAAAAACATCTCAATTCTTTGTCAGAAAAGCCTTCATTATTTTTCAAGTCTTAATTTGGAATGCTTTGATAGACTTCTGAGAAAAATTATTTAAAGTGAATTCAGTGCTTGGACTCAAAGCCCTGGAGACTGAAGTCTTTAGTTTCCCATCAAAAAGGTTCAGTATGAGCAGTGACCATACGGACTTCTCCATACTGATGCAACAATGTACCTCCAGTCTGGCCTGTAAGGATTACCTCTTGGGGGTACTTAGTTGCCATGTCCATTTAGTCCTTTCCTCTGTGATGAGACTACCAACAAAGGTGTCAGTTGGGATGGTCATTTGGGGATATGCATAGTTCTTGATGATGAAGAACTAAACTGAGAACTCTTACTGACTTTTACATTGGCCTCTGAACAGGCATGACTTTCAGATTTTCTCTTAAGGGTGAAAGGTTCTGTGTTACTTTACCAGTCCCATGAGTTTATGCAGGACCCTGAAAATAGATGCTTTAAAAAAGAAAGAAAAAAAGCCTGACACTGCTGACATTAACACATGACATGATATCCTTTTTTCCGTCTGTAAACAATATTGTTTCCAGTTTTGCACATTAATTGAAAGCTTTCTCATAACACGAATCTAGTTCTTCCTCAGATAAGGGTTACACTCACAGTGTGATGACGTAGAAAGCTGCATGGGAAAGTATACAATACCAAACATGCCACTAAAGTTTTTGAATCAAATGTTGGCTAGCAAACTTTGTTGGGACAAAGATTCCAAGAAGTATATGATTCCAAGGACCATTGCATAAAAAAGTAGCAACCAACCTAGTGGAGAGAAATTTTAAATATCTTCTATTTTTAAAATATAATAGCATTTAGGTCAAGTTATAGTGCATTATTTCTGAAGTATTCTATTTGATAAAGTAAAACAATCTAAATTCCATAAATCCTTTTGTTCTTCATAGCAAAATCTGTGTAAACGTATGCTAGTGAACATAAGTGTGTATTTTATAAGAGGACAAAAAAAGAGGTAAGATCTATCTTTATTAACTACTTGCAGATGAAATCTGTATATAGGTTTTAGATCCAAGGGATTATTAATTCAGTGATGTACTGTTTTTTTAAACTGGATTTTCTTCTGTAGTTTAAGAGAATTCCACATGTCTAATTCTGATGGTAAAGTTGTGCCTTTGTCAGAAGGTGCTAAGCATATGACCACAATGCAGTGCTGATCAAATCTGAAAAGAGTCTTTTTATTTTACTATGAGTCAACTCAACCATGTACCATATCATTAATGCTACGATTTAGTCACTGGTATTTTTAGTAAAAGTCATGGACAGGTCATGAGCAGTAAACAAAAATTCACAGCCCGTGACCTGTCCATGAATTGTACTATATACCCCTTACTAAATCTTGGGGTGGGGGCAGTCCAGAGCGTGCCATGAGTGCTCAGTGGGGGGCAGTCCGGGGGGGCACCATGGGTGCTTGGGAGGGAGTGGCCCGGGAACCCCGCTGGTGCTGGGGGAGGTGTTGGCGGGGCTGGTAGTCTCCCTACCTGGCTCCTCATGGCTCCCCGGAAGCAGCGACAAGTCCCTCCCTCCGCTCCTATGCGGAGGTGCAGCCAGACAACTCTGTGTGCTGCCTCCACCCCGAGTGCCGGCTCCACAGCTCCCGTTGGCTGGGAACCACGGCCAATGGGAGCTGCGGGGGCGGTGCCTGTGGGCAGAGGCAGCACACAGAGCTAGGAGCTGAGGGAGGTACATGTCACTGCTTCTGGGGAGCCCCTGAGGTAAGCGCCGCCCTGAGCCCCTTCATGCCCTCCCGTGCCCCAACCCCCATCCCTGAGCCCCCTCCCATACCCAAACTCCTGCTGCTGCTGGGGAGGGGGGCACGGTGGCCCGAGACTGCCCCATCATCAGCCGGAACGGCTGACCCAGGGGCTGCTAAGGCAGCCCCTGGGCCAGCCACACTGGCCGCTGCAGAAGTCATGGAATCCATGACCTCTGTGACAAACTCGCAGCCTTACATATCAAAATGATCTTGTCTATTGAAACCATTATGCAATTTACTTAAAGCTTCACACTTATTTGATTGAGGTACAGAGAAAGGCTACTAGGATGATTTGAGGAATGGAAAACCTGTCTTATGAAAGGAGACTCAAAGAGCTTGGCTTGTTTAGCCTAACCAAAAGAAGGCTGAGGGGAGATATGATTGCTTTCTATAAATATATCAGAGGGATAAATACCAGGGAGGGGGAGGAATTATTTAAGCTCAGTACCAATGTGGACATAAGAACAAATGGATATAAACTGGCCATCAGGAAGTTTAGACTTGAAATTAGACAAAGGATTCTAACCATCAGAGGAGTAAAGTTCTGGAACAGCCTTCCAAGAGGAGCAGTGGGGGCAAAAGACATATCTGGCTTCAAGACTAAGCTTGATATGTTTATGGAGGGGATGGTAAAATGGGATTGCCTAATTTTGGCAATTAATTGATCTTTGACTGTTAGCGGTAGATATTTCCAATGGCCTGTGATGGGATGTTAGATGGGGTGGGATCTGAGTTACTACAGAGAATTCTTTCCTGGGTGTCTGGCTGGTGAGTCTTGCCCACATGCTAAGGGTTTAGCTGATCGCCATATTTGGGGTCAGGAAGGAATTTTCCTCCAGGCAGATTGGCAGAGGCCCTGGGATTTTTTCTCCTTCCTCTGCAGCGTGGGGCATGGGTCACTTGCTGGAGGATTCTCTGCACCTTGAAGTCTTTAAACCAGGATTTGAGGACTTTGGTGGCTCAGACATAGGTTAGGGGTTTGTTGCGGGAGTGGGTGGGTGAGATTCTGCGGCCTGTGTTGTGCAGGACGTCAGACTAGACCAGTGTTTCCCAAACATGGGATGCCACTTGTGTAAGGAAAGCCCCTGTTGGGCTGGGTCGGTTTGTTTATCTGCTGCGTCCGCAGGTCCGGCCAAGCGCGGCTCCCACTGGCTGCAATTCGCTGCTCCAGGCCAATGGGAGCTGCTGGAAGTGGCGCGGGCAGAGGGACATACTGGCCGCCACTTCCAGCAGCTCCCATTGGCCTGGAGCAGCGAACCGTGGCCAGTAGGAGCCGCGCTCGACCGGACCTGCGGATGCGGCAGATAAACAAACCGACCCGGCCCAACAGTGGCTTTCCTTACACAAGCGGCATCCCAAGTTTGGGAAACACTGGACTAGATGATCATATTGGTCCCTTCTGACCTTAAAGTATATGACTCTATGATTTGTTCCTTGTGCTTTCTTTACCCATAGTCATTTTTTAAATTGTTTTATTTAAGAAAAGTAAGTCTTGTTATACGTCTTCTGACTGTTGACATCTCAGGCTTCACAAAAAAGTCATTAATCTTTTTAAATTAAAGTAACTAGTTTAAATGGATACAATAATACAGGCCTACTTCTAAGAGGTGTTATAAGGAAAAAATCATAAATACTTGGATATCATGGTGACTGGGTGCATATAATTACCTAGATAGATAGATACATTGATTAAATATTTAAACATGTGAAGTCTATCAAAATCCCAATGTTTAATTCAAGTTAAGAAAAACGTTAGTTCAGTTATGATCAGAAAAGTGTCTAGTAGAAATTACATCTTGTTACTTAGGCCAGGACTATACTAGAAAATTAAGTTGGCTTAGACATGTCGCTCTGGGGTGTGAAAAATCCTCACCCCTGAGCAGTGCAATTAAACCAACCTAATCCCCAGCATAGACAGTGCTAGGTTGAATTCTTCCATCAACCTAGCTACCACCTCTTGGAGAGGTGGATTCTGATGCTGATGGGAGAGCCCTCCAGTTGGCAAATGTAATGTCTACATTGAAGCACTTTGGTGGTACAGGTGCAGCTGACTGTGCCTTGTAGCATTTCAAATGTAGACATGCCCTCTACCAGCTCTCTATGCAAATTGTATGAGCTTACATTACTGACACAAGTTTTTGTGTAGCAAAATTCAGTATAGCTATGGGAGAGCAAGCTGGAGTCCATTCTGTATTGTCTGACCTTAGGATATGAACTGGAGAAGCAAGAATAAGTTAGATTTCTTCCATTTTTTTAATCAAAGTTAGGAAATGGAGCTATAAGATTATTGAATTTGAAGAGCCTCTTGCCCAGCTGCTCAAAGGAGAGGTAAAGCAAAAAGACCACCAGGAATGGAAGATTAGGCAGAACATGAGTTATATTTATACAGCGCAATTGCATTGCTTGTGCTTAAAACTAGCTGTATTGGTGCCTTGTATCATAGGTTTGTTCCTTTTCTGCCCATAATAGTCTTACTATGTGGCACTGTTACAGATAGACGATTGCAGCCATTTCCAGTGCACTTGACCTGTGCCCAGGCTGCTACATTAACCTTTTCCCAGAGATCTGCTCTTCTTTTTTATATGTGCCAGCTTGTAATTTCTACAGCTATAAGTCAATGTCAGATCAGTTTAGATTATGCAAAAGAGTATTATTGGCAAGAGAAGAGAAAATACGTGGTTTTAAATGGACAGGTTTGCATGGACTATATTTTAAGACCCTGAGAACTAGCACTCTAATGTTGAGCTAGAAAGGAAATATATGAAAGTCATAGTACTATTTCTTTACTTCAGTAATGGAGAGCTGCTCCCTCAGTCTGATCTCACAAGCTTGGATAATGACATGTTTCCCTAGAGAATATGAGAGCAGCCTAAAACCTAGCTCGGTTTTAGCTCACCTAGTCTTTGATGTACTGTTAAGGTGACCTAAACACAACACGTATAGTAGTTGATTATCATTTCCTCTCTTGAAGATAGGCACATATACAAATTATATTTTATGTGCCTGATACTAGGAAAGAAACAAGGATTTTCAATTAGGTTACCTCCTCAGTTGCAATTTGTTTCCTAATTTGCATTGATATCTATTTTAATTGCAGATTTGTTTAATATATTAGGAGGAATTTTATCCTTTTAGTTGATCGTTTATTTTCTTTCAGTTTTTCAGGCTAGATGAGTAAACAAAACTTCTTGCATAGAGTTAAATTGTTTCCTCTTGTGTCACTAAAGGTTCCAGGTAACACCTTTCATAAAAATCCACTATCACTTAAATGAAGAGACCCTGCTTCTAGGTAGGATCTGGGCCACGAGACCGTATGATTATTAAAATAAAGACCTGGTTTTTAGCTTTAGAAGAGAATCCTACATCCAGATAGGAAAGGATTTAAAAGTGTGTAGATCAGACCCACCTATTCTGGGCAACGTTTTTTATTATTGCTTAATCAGCAGTATGCTCACTAATACTCTAAGAAGGGACTCCCACACAATGTTACCCATCTTTAGCTTGTGATAAACACCACAGAACAATAGTGCAAAGAATAAGTGATAGAGAATCTATTCGTTTGATTTCCTATTTTGAAGATGAAATGCTTTCCAATAACCATAACCAAGGAGAGAGGCAAATGCCACCTTGCAAACCAAAGACCAGATTTTGCCATTCTTAATGATTAAAACTTCAATTAGACCCAGTAAGAGTTGATTTAACTAAGAAGAATATCATTTGGACAAAACTTCATTTAAGCTGTTCTTTGCTAGAAATGCTTATGCTATTGTGTGTAATTAAAATAGGGATGAAAGTCGGTGTGGGGGGAAAGGGGAAGGTCTTCTCCCTCAGGAAAGATTATTTGAAACTGATACCTGACATTTGGATATTATGAAGCATTACAAAGTAAAAAAAAAAAAAAGGGGGGGGGGAGGGGCTCATCAGAAGTATTTTTGAGCCCCATGGTAAATTCTCTCTGGCAGAGATGATTTTGCATTTTCATGATGGTGAGCTCCATCACTAGCATTGAACAGTTTAGATGTTTCGAAAACATCCTGTTGGTATCTGTTCTTCTCTTGATGCCAGATTTGTCTTGTGGTTACCCTTCTAACAAGGGTATATCTTGAACGAAGGACATTCAAATATATATCTGTGTATATATTGAACGGAGGACATTCAAATACCAAAGCAAATGCTCTATCACTCAGTATGGCAGCGCATAGCCCAGTATCCATCAAGGTGTGGTCTGCAGCTCCCTGGTGACCTATCATAACATAAGCTTTCATTTTTTTAAAAAATGTACCCTATGTTGTTGTAAAAAAAACCTTCTGAGTGCGCAGGGCTCCTTTCCTCGGTCTGTAAAACATCATCTTGAAACAAGAGTGAAGTTACCCTTATTCTGCCCAATGTGATGTTCACTCTGAAGCCTAATGATGTCAGTATAAACATCAACAGTGTTTTCTTCATAACTGTAAGTACTTATATGCCCTACTCCTTGTCATAACAGTACACCTCTACCCCGATAAAACGCGACCCGATATAACACGAATTCGGATATAACGCGGTAAAGCAGTGCTCCGGAGGGTCGGGGCTGCACGCTCCGGCGGATCAAAGCAAGGTCCATGTAATGCGGTTTCACCAATAATGCAGTAAGATTTTTTGGCTCCCGAGGACAGCTTTATATCGGGGTAGAGGTGTATCGATGCACTTCACAGGCATTAATGGATTTAGACTCAGAACACACCCGTGAAGTAGAACAGTATTATCTTCATTTTACACATGAGGAACTGAGGCACAGAAGGGTTAAACCAACATTGTCACCGGATGTCTGTGGGAACTGAACACACAGGTATTATTTTGGTTCCAGACGATAAGGCTGGTATCTCGTGTATATCTCTGTTGTGGTTGTATCTAATATTTTGGGCAAATGGCTTTATGAACATATTTTTTCCATTCTCAACCCTTCTCTTTGTCCTGGAAACAGAGTAACAGTGTCTGCATACCTTCCACATACTCTTTGTACTTTTATAACTGTCTCACTAAGTGGCCTGACAACAATACCAGACCTGAGATTTGGCTTCATGAGAAACCTCACATCTCCTGTGTTTTGAACCAGGTAAAGGCTCCAATTAGAGACAGAGGTAACCCTCAGTCTCCCAAATTGGGGCTCAAGAATGAGAGAGATTTTATATCTAAAACTTTCTTTATAACCCTTTTGTTGCTGATTGAGAGTGTGCAGCTGCTGTATATAAAAGAGGGCCCTGGAGATTGCAGAAGAAAAGGTGGCCTAGACTGGAGTGAGATAAAATCCTCCCTGTACACTGAGTCACTGTGTTTGTGAGGTGAGCGTTTCTTGGAATATCTAGATGTGTCTTGTGTCTTCCAGAAAATGAATCACCTGCTGCTGAGTACATGTCTTTTTTGCTAATTCTCATAAAGTGAACAGCTTTTGGGGGATTCACAGAAGTCAAATATGTGTTTTTATTGGCAATATCAAAGGAACTTTTGAATAGAAGGGTACTTGCTGATCTGCGAGTGTGAGCAGCCAAACATTTTTTAAACCTTATTCCCAGGAGCACTTCTGAGAATGATTTTTACAGTGCCAGAAATGCTGATTTGTTGGCACTGTAGTCTTATTCCCAAAAACCCCATCAAAGTCTGAGTTAAAATAAAGATACAAATACAGCTGAAACGTCTGAGCGATTGCCTTTCTTCTCAGTCGACTTTGTTTTGCTCTCTTTTTCTTACTTGTCTTGAGAGTGAGAAACTGTAGTGCTGTAATCTGAAAAAAAAATAAAAAGCTGATTGATGAGATGTCCACATGAAGGCAGCAGTCAGACCAGAAGTTACCCTGGTAACAGGAAGTCCCAGTTGTTAGTTCTCTTTTTTAAACTAACAGATGTCTAAAGAATCAATTTTAAGGTAGGGTGAATCATTACAATATACCCTATGGGGGCAGTTTCATGCATTCTCTATAGGGGCTAGGAATATTGGCAGTGGAACAGAAAAGTCTGCAAATTCTGCATATCCTCAGAGACAGAATGCTAGCAAGATTTACATGAAATTTCAATCTGGGAACAAGAAGGTTAATATAATGCAGGGGTCAGCAACCTCTGGCACGCGGCTCGCCAGGGTAAGCACCCTGGTGGGCCAGGCCAGTTTGTTTACCTGCCACGTCCGCGGGTTCGGCTAATCGCGGCTCCCACTGGCCGTGGTTTGCTGCTCCAGGCCAATTGGGGTGGCGGGAAGCCGCAGCCAGCACATCCCTCGGCCCGCACCGCTTCTTGCAGTCCCCATTGGCTTGGAGCGGCGAACCGCGGCCAGTGGGATCCGCGATTGGCCAAACCTGCGGATGCGGCAGGTAAACAAACTGGCCTGGCCCACCAGGGTGCTTACCCTGGCGAGCCGCGTGCCAGAGGTTGCTGACCCCTGATCTAATGTATCACAATTCATTCACTTTTGGGATTTTTTCTTTTTGGGGGAGGGGGGCGTGTTCCGGCATTGACACTTTTTTATATGAGGGTTTTTTCTGTCTTCATTACAGGTCACTATGTGACAGATTTTCCTATAGATAAAGTGAGAAGTACATAAAGTAAATATTTCTTTCATAACTTAGTGTAAGTGTTTGATCTAGTGGATGGGGAATAAGACTACGAGCTGGCAGACTTGGATTCTGTTGCCAGTCACTGGCCTTGCTTTGTGGTGTTCAGGAAGTCATTTCACTGCTCTGTGCCTGGTTCCCCTTTCCACCTTTTGTGTCTCTCTCTTATCAATATAGACTTTTGGTTTTGAATCCCAGCTCTCATTAGGTCCTAGATCGGATCCTCTAACATGAACTCCAGTGCCTGTGCAGCTTTATTGACTTCCACTGTACTTGTGGATTTCATTGCAGGATAAAAGCCTGTTTTGACCAGAGCCAGCTTATTTAACCCCTTTGTATCTTCATTTGTGTTTCACACATGGGTAAACAATACATACTTAATTGACAGGAATTGTGTGAGGCTTAATTTGCTAACTTTTCTAAAGTACCAGTACTTTGAAATCCCCACATGAGAAGGCTGTAAAGAACTGAAAAAATACTCCTCATGTGAGGTACTACAGAATTCTGTTCTGCTATAGTAAAAGAGGCTGGGGCATCTCATTGAAGTACCAGGGAAGACCTCTGGTGGATTTTGTCTTGATTTAAAATATGACAAGATGCTGTCCTAAAGCTTAATTACTAGAGATAGGTTTCTGCATATTCTGATGAATATTCCATGGCTTCTCCCAACAAAGGTAGTATCAAATATCTCTGTAGAAGAGGATGATCCACCCTCAAAAGAACTTAAAATCTGTTCATTTAAAAACAAAAACAAACCTTAATTTGCTCACCACAAGTAATGCAGCCTCAATAACTAGGCAACTAATCCCTCTTAATGCTTAATCTCTTATTCATTTAATTTGCTTTAGTCACAAACAAACCACCAACAAAAATGTCCACCTGACTAGAGAAATATATTTCCACAAGCCTAGAGGCAAACTTCATGCTTCCTAGGTATAAATTAACATCCCAGCATCTGGACATGCTAGCATTACACGGGATCCGCGCTGCCAGGAAGATACCCAACGTGAGTATCAGTGTTCCATCTCACCTTGGTAATCTTGTTGAATAAACAAACACATCAGTTTACAACAAAACAAGATTCCTTCCTATGTATAACTGGTACATATTTCATCTAGCTCTGTGTTTCAAATGTAATGAATAATATGACTCTTTTAAGCATTTAAAAATGTAGTTGCTGTGTAGGACCTAGAGAGTGCAGTTGAAGTTTTACCCATTGTCTTGCTGGGATTGAGACTTGGTTGAGGGCAAATTGTTTCTGATCTAATCCAGATACATTTATGCTAATTGGCAGGGGGAAGTAATTGGAATCATTAGTAGAATTCATATTGACTCTCTTTGTTTTCAATGCCTTCTGTGTGTTTTGCAACCTGGAATTCTTGATGAATTTACACCTGCTTCTAGATGTCCCATGTAACAGCAGGAGTCAAGAATATATATCCACAGGTGGCCAGAAAGATGTTGTCATTTCAAAGACAATCTCACCATCTTGTGTAACACTAATGAAATTATGTGACGTACACAAGCTAATAGTTTCTTGGTTTAATCTCGAGGACATTGGAGGCTGTGTATTTTCAGTGAGGAATCCATGACTCTGGAATTGATTTCTCATGTTGGTTTGCCAGAGACTGATTTTTGTGGCTAATTTTGTCACACTTCAAGGCACATGTCGCAGGTGTAATACAAGAGTATTACTTTGTGCACATTGGTCTTTACTCGATGTCAAGTATCAGGGGGTAGCCGTGTTAGTCTGTATCTACAAAAACAACAAGGAGTCTGGTGGCACCTTAAAGACTAACAGATTTATTTGGGCATAAGCTTTCGTGGGTAAAAACCTCACTTCTTCAGATACATAGAGTGAAAGGTACAGATGCAGGCATTATATACTGACACATGGAGAGCAGGGAGTTACTTCGCAAGTGGAGGACCAGTGTTGACAGGGCCAATTCAATCAGGGTGGATGTAGTCCACGCTACAAAAAAATTAATTGGGGAGAATTTACAAATCCTCTCATTAAAATATACTACAGTAACTTGTTTAATACAAACCAATAATTCGTAGAGAGAGAAAGAGAGCAGAAGGAAAGGATCATTGAGCCCTGCTCATGACCTGATGTTATTGCATTATATCTAGTGATTGGTTTCTCACCATTAATAGCTTTTGCATATGTGCTGATGAGACTAGCCTGCTAGCCTTTCTTTGTTTTCTTAAAATACTCAGTTTGTTAGTCATTACAGGGAATCATGCAGGATAAGTTTTAGGCCTATAAAACACCCTGTCGGGGAACCGCAGCACCACAGGATGGACATTTTTATTACAATAATATAATGCAGTAACAAGAATTTTTTTAATCCTTAAATGCTGTGGGTACTTACTGATTTCCCCTTTATTCCTTCCTTCCCAGTGCTGTCACTTCTAGAATGATGGGAGAGATCCCAACAAAGAGAGAGAGAGATGTCTTTTTCTTAGATTTACAGCCCATAAGCATCAGATTTAATTTTTTAAAGTAGAAGAGTATAGCTCAGTCTGCCTTGTTTATAATCAATAATTTCCCTTCTGAATTATTTGTCATGCATCAAAGTACTCAGCTGGTGGGAATGTGGGATACCTGACTCCACATAAGGAAAGCTTTCAAAAGAGGGAAGGCGGGAGAGTGGAGAAATTCCCTAAAAAGGACATGTTTAAAAATTCAAAACTATACAAAACATTTGTTGAAAAACTGAGTTGCCTGCATTAGCTCCCTTGCAGCTATATTAGAATCGTACATGCTTTTCCTTCCTCCTCCTCATGTTCTAAGAATATGAGTAAAAACCACATACAGCACTCTGAACACAAAGGTCAGGCAAACCTCAACTCAAATGAAAAGATAAGAGAGGAGCACCACAAAGGGACTGTTGCAAAGATTTTTTTTTCCCAGTCAGAACCCACTCCTGTAGGTTTTTTGCAAGTTAGAATGTCTGAGACATGCACATTTGTAGGGTTACCATATTTCAACAATCAAAAAAGAGGACAGGAGGAGCCCCGCCCTAGCCCCACCCCTGTCCTGCCCTAGCCCCGCCCCTGCCCCTTCCACTCCCTCCCACTTCCTGCCCCCTCAGAACCCCCAACCCTCCCCCCCACGCCTTGTCCCCTGACTGCCCCCTCCTGGGACCCCTGCCCCTAACTGCCCCCCAGGACTCCACCCCCTACCTAAGCCTCCCTGCTCCTTGTCCCCTGACTGCCCCCTCCTGAGACCTTCCCCACATCCTAACTGGCCCCCTAGGACTCTACCCCCTACCTGTCCCCTGACTGCCCCAACCCTTATCCACACCCCCACCCCCAGACAG
>NC_048298.1:315162007-315162318 GCF_013100865.1 Trachemys scripta elegans | reverse complement strand
ACCCCCTGACAGCCCCCCCCCCAAAACTCCCGACCCATCTAAACCCCCCTGCTCCCTGTCCCCTGACTGCTCTGATCCCTCTCCCCACTCCTGCCCCCTGACAGCCCCCCCCGAACTCCCAAACACCCCCTTGCTCCTTGTCCCCTGACTGCCCCCTCCTGGGACCCCTGCTCCTAACTGCTCTCCAGAACCCCACCCCCTACCTAAGCCTCCCTGTGCCTTATCCCCTAACTGCCCCCTCCTGAGACCCCCCCACCTGTACTCTGCCCAAAACCTTACACCCCCCAACCCCCAGACAGCCCCCCCCCCCC
>NC_048298.1:315146320-315161907 GCF_013100865.1 Trachemys scripta elegans | reverse complement strand
CCCCCCCCCGAACTCCTGACCCATCCAACCCTCCCCCTGCTCCCTGTCTCTTGACTACCCCCCTCCCCCCCCCCAGAACCTCCCTGCCACTTCTCTGACCCCCGGCCCCCTTACTGTGCTGCAGAGCAGCGCGCTCGGCAGCAGGAGAGGGGAGCAGGGTCGGAGCTCCAGACTGCCGGAGGCCGAGGTGACGGCCGGCGATCTGTGAATGCAGGGCGGGGGGAGGGAGGGAGAGGAGGGGAGTGGTGTCAAGTTGCAGGAGAGAGGAGGGGGGAAGTGGAGGAAGGGCTTTGGCTGCCGGAGCCCGTGCGAGTGGCACCATCCGGCCAGCTGCCCTGTAAGCCCCGAACGCTCTGCATGGGGGCGCGGGGGAAGTCCGGACATTGACAAATTCCCCCCGGATGCTATTTTTAACTGAAAAAAGCCGGACATGTCCGGGGGAATCCAGACGGATGGTAACCCTAACATTTGTGGAGCCAGTAGAAAGTATAAGTTAAACCAGTTTAGGCCCCAGTACAGTAAGGTACCTAAGCACGTGACCAGTCCCATTGAAGACAAGCATATACTTAATGTCTCACTGAATAACTTGGAATAACTTTTAGACCCCGATTCAGATATGAGTCTATTGCCCTAAAATCATTGGAATCAGCAAAAATAACCACACAGCTAGTCTTTTTAGCAAATGTGCTAGCTTTTCCTTTCTGTTGGCTTCGAAGTTCTATCAAATTATTTACTTTGCAATGTTTTGTTTTTCAGGATGGGAAGAAGAAGTTTGACAAGGAAAGTGAGAAATATTATTCCATTCTAGAGAAGCACTTAAATTTATCAGCAAAGAAAAAAGAATCTCATTTGCAAGATGTAAGCTCTTTCCCTTTTACTAGCCCATAAGTTTATCTTTAAAAAGAGTTGTCTCTAGGATATGCTGTATTTTTCTTTACATAAAATGGTTGATGATTTCTGCCAGTCCCTGTTGCTAAGTACATATACATAAATTCTGTATATGAGATTAATACTATTCTGATGTGAAATAAAACTGTTAACAGGGTAGTATGTCCCATGTGCTCTGCCATATTTTAAGTTGCAAATCTAATTTTTACTATTTACAATATTTGTAATACTCTAATAAAACATGTATGACCTTTATGTGCAAGGTGTATGTGGAATATTTAGAATTAATATAATTAGGCTATGCTGACTTTTTTTGTTATTTAATTGACTTCATTTTACATAAATTTTCGACTAGATAACTGAGCCTGAAGCATTTTAATCACACTTTTAATGCTTTTCAGCATGTCATGTTTTCTGCTTTAATCGGAGAAAAACATTCTTTCCATTATGAAACTATATGGCTGTATTTTATTAAATTAAACAGAGTGCCATATTGCAAATAAATAAATAGATTGCCAAAGGTTTTTGTCAGGTTTTGTGCATGTGATCTTCAGGTAAACTTGTGTTTGTCGTAACAAAATGTAGTCAAATATGACCTCATAAGATTCTTAGTTTGAGCAAAGAATGATGGATCCTTACTTTTGAGAGTAGTAGTTCTTTGCCCCAGCAGTTTCAACAGAAGTCAGTGGGCCTGATTCTGCGCTGCCTTCTCCCTTGTGTAGCCATTAATGCCTGTACAAAGTGCCATTTTTATGTGGTAGCATTTTACATCTGTAGCATTTTGCGGTAGTGTAAATGGCTAGACAGCAATGAATATTGAGTCTCATTGAGAATATTTGCATGTGTAGAGGCTTGCATAACTGGAGGCAGAATTACATATTTTTTTCATGCATTACTTTTGCTTCCTAGGAGTTAACCGTACTTCCAAATAGAGTCCACAGAGTTTAATTGCAATACTGTGTACAGATTAGGGTATCTACAGTGATAAAAAACTATTCAGAGAGGATTGTTCTATTATGAGCACAAAGCTCTAATTATACAGGGTAAAAGTATTTAAACCTGATCCTGGAATCTGATATGTGGAGCTCATTTGATTTCATCAGGGCTTCTATCAGGGTCAGAGCCTTAAATGTAGATGCATCATCCATTTTAAAGAGTACATCCTGTAACTGTTACTTTTAAAAAGCATGCATAGTTCTAACTTAGCCGAAGGATCCCCTTTTTAGCTATGTTGTTAGGTTAAATTATTTTCCTGTGCAACAAATTACAAGTTATTTTTTTCAGTATTACTGACATTCCATTAAACTTTCCAAAAAAGATGGGTGTTATTTTAATAGCATTATTGTCAATGATAAACTCTGAAAACTTGGAAAATATTTTGCTGACAAAATTCTACCCAAAAGACGTAACCATCTCTCAGAAAGTCACAAAGTGTGGTTTATATTTACCTGATATAATAATGCAATTTCATAACATTTATTCTTTTATATTGTACTCGCTAAAACAGATGTCAGTATGATGAATCAACTGTAGGGAAAACAACATTAATTTTACAAGGTTTTTTTGTTCCATTCGCAGGCCAAATTTACATATACACAACTCCGAGAAGTACATAAATTCCCCTTGCATTAATGGGAAAATAGTTCCATTAGAGGTTAAGCAGGAAGTCAGAAAACAATTCTCGATGTATTTACCTATAAATCAAGATTTGGTTAAGACAAGTTAAGTGCTAATTTACTGTCAGGTTTAAATAAAGCACATTTTGGTGGGATGGTTATGAAGATTATTTATTATATTGCAGTTAAAAAAACTAATTGAAATTAAATACAATGTATCAGCTCTGAATATAATTAAATAAACTGTCTTAGAATTATGAAGGATTTGACTTGAGCATACAAACGAATAGAAAATCACAGAAAAAGTTTTCCACTCTGTCCTTAATGATCACTTCATGCCTAGATATTGAATTTCATAAGGGATGCTAGTTAGTCTACTTTTTTAAAGGCCATGATTGTAGAACATATAGGACCTACTTCACCATTACATTGCTGCAGATTTATGTTGATATAACTGCATTGAAATAATTGGAGTTACGCCAGCATAAAACTGGAGTAAGCACAGTGGTTAATCAGGTATTTAAATTATAAAAACTGGTTGTGGGGAGTTAGATAAAGAATGGGGCTGCTTCTCTTGTTTTGAGTTTGATTCAAAATGCGCAATTTTAATATTAGGCATATGTTTAGTTCTGATGATAGTACTCTCACCTCAGGTCATGGTTGTCCAGACTTAGCCAAGCTGAAGTTGGCACTAGCTGTGAGCCAGAGGGCTAGATGCATTTTCCCTAAAACGGAGTAGGTTGCAAAGTTATTTATTTATTTGTAATGCAGAGATACAGCCACTACAGACTTCAGATCTCTGATGTTCCATCTTGATCCAAGTGGAGGCCTGTGTTTTCCATACATCTGTAGTTACAGGGCTATAGTCACATAGTAAAGATCCTTCTTTGTGCTAAACCTTGGGATATCACTGTCAAATAGTGTGTAAGATGAAGATCATTTGGGTATGAGTTTTGTCATAATATGCAGCACATTCCATAGTAGTACACAGACTATTGAAATACTTTTTACAAACTGCACACAGTATGTGATGTAAAAAAACCAAAAACCCACTGTGACCAACTTTTTTACTATCCCTATGAGAAAACCTATGGAAATAAATGAGAATTACAGAATTAAAAAGGAATATATCAGAATCAATGGTACAAGCATTAATTTTGGTAGCCCCCTATTGATCACTAAATGCAGATTCATGAAATTGAGCTTTCAGAATCATGATCATGAATGTCCATCTTGCAAGAACAGATTGAGTTCTGATGCACATTCTACTGCTATTGCCAGTCAGTCAAAATAATACTGACTCTAACTGTCTATCATAAAAGCTGCTGCTGTAATTAACCATACAGAAAGCCATTCTTTACCATCGGCTGAGTGGCATACAAAAAGGTGTGAAAATCTTTCCTGCCTTGGAAAAGTTCAAATAAACCACTTCTTAAATGATTCTTACTACTGTGAATGCTCATTGGTCAGGCAAACTCATCAGCCTCCACAGAAAATGGCTTTTGGAAAGTGTGATTTGATCACTATACCTAGGGTTACCATACGTCCGGGTTTCCCTGGACATGTCCGGCTTTTTGGTGCTCAAATCCCCATCCGGGGGGAATTTCCAAAGAGTCGGACATGTCTGGGGAAATAGGGAGGCATAAGCCAGGGTCCACCCAGCACGATCCGCCGGGTCCGCAGCGCAACCCAGCTGCCCCAGCTACAATGCTCAGGTGGGGAACGTGGGGGGGGAGGCTCGGGCTTCCCTCACGGGCGGGGAACCCCCAGCCACTGGGGGACCCTTCCTGTGGCCCCGTTGCCCCGCGCAGCTCGGAACCCGTCGCCGCGGGAGCTGTTTCCGGCGGGGACAGACAGGCCAGGGAACGTGCTTGGCGGCAGGAAGGAAGCTGCGGCCGGGGCTGCAGGGACCCGCGCTGCCGAGCGTCTGAAGCCCCCAGCAGGCAGAGGCTGCCGGGTGACCGGGGGAGCAGCGCAGGCGGGGGCATAGAGGCTGCAGGGGTGGGGGGGTGCAGGGTGAGTGAGGAGCAGGGGTCATAGAGGCTGCAGGGGCTGGGGGTGCAGGGGCAGGGCAGGTGGGGGTCGCAGAGGCTGCAGGGGCAGGGGGGTGCAGGGGATATAGGGCGAGTCGGGAGCAGGGGTCACAGAGGCTGCAGGGGCTGGGGGTGCAGGGGCTGCAGGGCGAGAGAGGAGCAGGGGTCACAGAGGCTGCAGGGGCGGGGGGGCTGCAGGGCGAGTGGGGAGCAGGGAAGCACTTAGCAACCCCCAACCAAGATCAGAGCGGGAGGGGAAATGCAGGGTGCTCAGAGGAGGGGGCAGGGGCTTTGGGGAAGGGTCGGGGCTGGGGCGGAGCCGGGGGTTGGGAAGGGACGGAGTTGGGGCAGGGCCAGGCCCCCGTGGAGTGTCCTCTTTTTTCAGTGTTGAAATATGGTAACCCTAACTATACCCAAATGATCATTGTGGCCCAAGTTTTGGACAGTGTTTCAAAATGTGCTTAAGTCCCAATAAAGTTAAACATATGCTTACGTGCTTTTCTGTGGTTGGATTAAAGCATGTTCTTAAGTGCTTTCCTGAACTGGGCCCTGAAAGAGCTCTTTGCTAAAACCAAATTAAACTGTTTTTATATACAACCAAAAGTAAAAACTAAGGCCCATG
The DNA here is from genome assembly GCF_013100865.1 of Trachemys scripta elegans. NCBI lineage: Eukaryota > Metazoa > Chordata > Testudines > Emydidae > Trachemys > Trachemys scripta. Next base: position 315,156,748 of record NC_048298.1, on the reverse strand, counting down.
TTATGCAAATTCTCGTATTTTGCAATCCCATGAGTTAAAGTTTGCAGGATCATACCCTAAAGTTGTAACACATTGTTAAATTCTGCCAAATTGCATACCCTATATACCCTATTATATATACTTTTTATAGCATAGTTATTAATACACTAAGTTTTAGATTCATCAAGGAAACCAGTAATAGAAAATACAACAAAAATGCCACATGGCCAAGTTAACTTTGTGGTAAAAGCCTTAATTTTTGGAATTGTGTGGCTTTTGAGTGCTTTATTTCTTATCCTTAACATTAGCTTTTGCATTTAATTTCCTGTTTTGCTTTTTATAGGCCTAAAAAGGAACAAGTGCTACTGATTCATTTTAAAGATACTGTTAAAGCTAATATTTTTGCTTTAAAGTGCTAATGGAGTACTGTAGAAGTGATTCAATGTTAAATGTCTCCATGCTACTAAATGACAATATTCACACCCTTACCTGAAGCAGTATTAATTAGAGGTGCCATTAACAGGCAGAATCTTTAATTGAAGGCAAATACTGATTATACAAATACAAGATTTAAAAAAATACTAAACCTGTTTTCTTTAAAAATCAATATTCTTTCTGTTCCTTGATGGTAACTATAAAACAAGCCATCTTCAATTTTCTAGCTTCACATATGTTTGTTATTTGAGTTCCAAATTTAATCAGAACATAAGAGAAAAATGTATTATTTTTATACTACCATAAATCAGAAATGGCTGAACTGATGTTACTGAAAGTTTCCACAATTAAAAAAAGAAATGCCCTTAGAGCTGGGACAAGACATAGATAATTTCAGCCCAAAAGGAACATCCTTGAGGAAAGTTATGAATAACTGAAAAAATGGAGTTAAAATGGGAACTGGCCATGTGTTATGTCTCCCTCTAATGGCTTGTTTACATGGAGGATAAGATCCTACTACTCTTATCAGTTGGTGGAGTTAATTCTTTCTCTCCGGTGACAAAAGTCTTTACTTTGGTGCTGGCGTTTCCAGGTTCGATCCCTGCCTATAACCCATGGTAGCAGTCAATACTCATAAATTTCCAGCAAATACTGCACACTACACTTTCTGGGAAAACTAAAACATGAAAATTAGCTATTGTGTAAAACTATAAAATATGTTTATAGTCTCAGACAGCTGGATTCATATTATGAAATAAATGATAGGCTGCAAGATTTCTGTGTTTAAAAACATGTCCCTCTCTTTCTCTCCCTCTCTCTCTGTGAGATAATCTGTGGAAAAGGCATTTGAAACTATTCATGCTGGGAAATGTGCAAGGAATCAGTCATGCATGATATTCAAGAAAATCCTTAACAATGCACACCAGCTTTGATGCCCCTTTTTGTTCTCTTGTCCCACTCCCTCCTCTGCACCTTTTCCCATGATGCTCAGAATGTGTGGAGTACCTTCCCCCAAGCCACCTTTCTTTGCTTCATGCCAGGTTCTCCTAAGATTCATATAATATAAATCCAGGAGAGGAGAGAAAAGGAAAGAAGAGCAGGGTTGGGGGGAACCCTAAGGCCAAAATTTTTAAGCTTGGATGTCTAAACTTAGGGTCCTAAATCTGTATTTAGTAACCTAAATAAGTGCCCTAATTTTCAGAAGTGCTGAGCACACACAACTCCCACTGACCTTAATGAATGTTCAGCAGCTCTGAGTGGGGAGTCACGTATGTAAGTGCCTTACTTTAGGCACTCAGGTTTGAAGATTTTATCCTAAATTAATGTAACCATCCTGATGTGTCCTTGCCTTACTCAGGAACTGTCTGATTTTATTTTATCCTGTCTTCTTTCTCCCTTTCCTTTTCTGTTTTGTCTACATATGACCTTGGCCTGTTGTGTCCTGTTACATTTAGACTGCGAAACAATAAGGGGGACTGTCTCTATTTGTGTTTCTATGGCAGCTAGCACATTTTTGCATGCCCAAAATAATAATGTTCCTTGCTTTAAATCTTGCATAGCTGATCCTTGACTGCTTTTTGTCATCTTTTTGTGTTCCTTGCACTTTTGCCAGTTTAGGTTGTATTTGGTGAAGGACTAATGTCTGGACTGGTGACTTGTACTGTGTACCCCATTTCATCCTGGTTCACTTTGAAATTGCTCACAGAGAAGAGTAGGGATATTAGCCAAAGGGGAGTTGTGTTACGAGCATAAGAGTATATAGGGCTGGGAAATAAAACAGGAAACTGAAATTTAGGGGACTCTTAAATAAATAGTTAATAATGGAAATACTAAGTGAGCCAGTTATAACCAAAAATTAATATTAATTTTATGTACTTCCTTTTTATTTTTAGGCAGATATGCAGATTGACAGAGAACATCAAAACTTTTATGAAGCATCATTAGAATATGTGTTTAAAATTCAAGAAGTACAGGAGAAAAAGAAATTTGAATTTGTTGAACCTGTAAGTTTTGTATTTATTTTTCACTTCCTTTACCTACATTTACAGTGAATGTATTTAAAGATGAAAATTTTGGTTAATGTTCTTATTTTTTGGTCTCTTTTTAATTAAAGGAGTTCTTGAAAGTAGTTCATGAGCAAACAGGCATAAAGTTCTTTCCTTGGGAATTATCCCCATTTCTTAAAGATTTGCACAAAAGTTTTCATGTCTACTGTGAAGTAAAATAAGTTTGAAATCTGCATGATATTTTAATGACTGAACTTAAAAGGCTGTGTCTGTGAAACACGTAACAGAGATTTCCTAATATAAAAATTGGCTCAAAATTTCAAACATATTAGTCTTCAAGTGCACAGAGTATCAAGTTTACCTCATGTTTAGTTTTGCTAAGTTACATATGAAATAACATGAATAGAATATTAAAAATTCATTTGTATAATTATTAAGGTATTTTTGTAAAGTTATATAATGTCTGTAGAAGAACATGTCTGAGACCACTGTGTGACTGGCAGAAGTTGTGCCAAAATTTTAATAAATAGGACTCTTCAGTTAAGTATATAAATCTATATTTAAAGTATGTCTACACTGCAGTTAGACAGCTGTGGCTGGCCTATGCCAGCTGACTCAAGCTCCTGGGGCTTGGGCTAAGGGGCTGTTTAATTGCAGTGTAGAGGTAGATCAGACGTGGGCCCGGCCTCTGAGCTCCTGGCTGGGGAGCCTAGTCCCCGGCCTCTCCCCCTCTGTCCCCCCTCCCCAAGAAGAGCTACCCTAAGTGCCTATCTTCCTGTATTTTGAGATGAGAATATATTTCAAAGTGAATATTTGCATGTTGGTGAGAAACTAATGAACCTCGATCCAGCAACTAAAAATACCTGTGACTAAAACATAGCCTTACTTATAATTTATATTATGGACTTGCTATCAGTGAGGATGTAATGTACACCAAAATAGGGAGGAGTAAGGAAAGATGCAAATCAGAGCAAGGATTTCACCCTCATTTCATATTGGGGCTGTAAAAATGGGATTTTAGGAAAGATTTGAAAAGCATGAAGAAACAGGCTTGCTGAGTAGATTTTGGAAGAGACAAGGTAAGTGAAGTAATATTTTTTTTATTGGACTAACTTCTGCTGGTGAAAGAGACAAGCCTTTAAACTTACACAGAGAGCTCTTCTTCATGTTGGGAAACTTAGGGCAAGTCTACATTCAAAACACTGCATCGGCACAGCTTTAATGAAGGCGCTCTAAAGTGAGGGGAGAGAGAGAGAGAGAGCTCTCCCGTCAGTGTAGTTAACCCCCAAGAGGCGGTAGTTGCATTGGCGGGAGAAGCTGTCCTGCCGACATAGCGCTATCTACATGAAGAATTAGGCCGGCAAGATTATGTCGCTTAGGGGTGTGGATTTTTCCAGTGTCCATAAATTCATTACTTTGCTAGACACAAAACATCATGGACTTAATAGAGACACTGGATTCATGACTTATTACAACAGTCTATAACCCATTAACAACCCTCCCCTCAGCTGCTTCTCTTCCCCCCCCCTTTCCTGCCTATGACCGTAGGGGTGTGAATGGCCACTCCACCTTGAATGATCCCTTGAAATATGTGTTAACTACATATGCTAAACCATCTGTTCCATCTTGTATATAACTGTGACATCTGAGGTAAGTTTCCCAGACCTGAAGAAGAGCTCTGTATAGCTCAAAAGCCTGTCTCTCTCACCAGCAGAAGTTTGGTTCAGTGAAAGATATTACCTCACCCACCTTGTCTCTCCAATATCCTGGGACCGACATAGCTACAACAGCATGGCATACCTAGATTTTGGAAGGACATTACAAGCTAAAAGGGAAGCATGGGAAAAAAGGCTTAGAGACATTTGTTGGTGAAAATTTTTACTGTTCCACTGCAAAACATTATTTGTAGTATCAAACACATTCAGTAGGAAAAAAAACAAAACTTTAATCTCACCTGAAGATTTTAGGAAGTCCAAAGTGCCAACTTTCCATTAACTTTCTCTTCTATAAGGCTGTCCTTATAACTGTATGCAAGCATCAGGGAAAATGATTCACAGGTTGTAGATGCATTTTAGAGTGAATTTAGATGGGATGTTAACAATTGCATGTTAAATGAGAGTCTTAATATTTTTTCATTTGAAATCAATGGAATGAACACTAGAGACTGACTTTCTATGTTTTTTCTCCCTAGTGAAGTCCTAGAAAGCAGCAACTAGTGGTAAAAAATTGTGGCCAGTCCAGGTTTAAAATGATGTATATAAAAACATCATACTGTAAACACTTACACAGAGGATAATTGACAGACAAAGTCACTCATTTCATATATTTCAATAGGGATTTTGGAGGGCATTAGACAGAGTTATTTCTATTTTTTTATTTATTTTTTGCTGTAGTGCAAATTACTTTCAGATTACTGAAAAATGCCATCTTAAGTAACTTCTGTGATATTTATCTTATTTTTGTATATGATGGAATTGATTGCTCAATGCAGTTCACAACATATGCTCCACGTGTGCGCAGATACTACTGAGATGAGGGTCATATAAATTCAGAAACATTTAATTGTTCTTCATTAGCTGTGCTAATTATAAGGTATTTTGCTGGTATCATTCCTCTGATACTCCAGCCTAGTATCTCATTCCTTTATACAGTTTGAAGTGTCCTAAGTATAACTAATGAATACAGGGAGTTGTATTTTTATTTTATTAAAATTTCGCCTTCAAAGAGATCTGTCAATGAGGAAAGGAGAGATTCTGATGTGGAGGTAAAAGGAGGGGAAATTGTTGTGCCAATCAGGACTTATAGTCTTTAAGCCCAGAAAGGACCATCATGATCATCTAGTCTGATCTCTTGTACATTGCAGGTCACAGAACCTCACCTCCTCACTCGTGTAATAGACCCCTAACCTCTGATTGAGTTACTGAAGTCCTCGCATCATGATTTAAAGACTTCAAGTTACAAAGAATCCACCATTTACACTAGATTAAAGCTGCAAGTGACCCATATCCCAGCTGCAGAGGAAGGTGAAAAACCCCCAGGGACTCTGTCAATATGACCCAGGGGGAAATTCCTTCCCGACCCCAAATATGGCGATCAACCCTGAGCATATGGGCAAGACTCACCAGCCAGACAACTGGGAAAAAATTCTCTGTAGAAACGCACCCCATTTAGTGTTCCACCACCGACCATTGGAGATATTTGCTACCAGCAGTCACAGATCAGCCATATGCCCTCGTAGGCAGTCCCATCATACTATCCCCTCCATAAATGTATCAAGCTCAGTCTTCAAGCCAGTTAGGTTTTTTTGCCCCCACTGCTCCCCTTGGAAGGCTGTTCCAGAACTTCACTCCTCTGATGGTTAGAAACCTTCGTCTAATTTCCAGCCTAAACTTATTGATGGCCAGTTTATATCCATTTGTTCATGTATTGGCCCTTAACTGAAATAACTCCTCCCACTCCCTGGTATTTATCCCTCTGATGTATTCATAGAGAGCAATCATATCTCCCCGCAGCCTTCTTTTGGTTAGGCTAAACAAGCCAAGCTCTTTGAGTCTCCTCTCATAAGGTAGGTTTTCCCTTCCTCTGATTATTGTAATAGTCCTTTCCTGCATCTGTTCCAGTTTGAATTAATCTTTCTTAAACATGGGAGACTGTGTGTTCCAGATGAGGTCTCATCAGTGCCTTGTATAATGTTAGTAACACTTCCCTGTCTCTACTGGAAATACCTCACCTGATGCATCCTAAGACTGCATTAGCCTTTTTCATGGCTGCATCACATTGGCAGCCCTTAGTCATCCTGTGATCAACCAATACACCCAGGACTTTTGCCACCTCTTTCGCTTTCAACTGATAAGACTCCAGCTTATAGCAAAAAATTTTATTGTTAGTCCCTAAGTGCCTGACACTTTGCGCTATTAATGTCCCTGCATACTGAACCTTGGAAAGGCTCGGTGTTGTGGGAAACAAAGTGGGGAAAGTAACCCAGCAAATCCTATGAGGTGTGTAATACCCATTGGTGCAGTGGAGGAGTGGGGGAAAAAAGAAGTGGGTAAACTACCACTTCTCATTTGGGGAATTTGGTGTTTAGTTAAGTTAAACTGTGTTTGCCCAAGTTTAGCCTTGTCTACACTTGTGCATTAGAGAGGGAATTGCCAGGTAGGAGGATAGTCTTCTTTGGTTATGAGGGAGGGATGGTGGATGAATCACGTTCAGTGGATTATCTCTAAAATGGGGGCTGTAGTACTTTACAAAGGTCCTATGTATCCAACCCCAGAGGCCATGGGTCTACGTCTGTGCTTGCTGTGCAGTGCCTCTCATCTCAAGGACTCTGGCCTTGAAGTCTTCAAAACCCTTTGTCCTTGTGGATAATAATTTCCATGGAGACAATGACTCTTGTGGGTAACCTGTGGCTTTTGTAGTCCAAGAGAGTTCATACTCAAAGGATGGCAGGGGTATCTTCAGTACTGTCCTGCCTTTGGTGGTTCTACCAAAGAAAGGAAGCTATAGAAACACTGCAGTGAATGCTGCCCACTGGACAGTGAATCATTTCGTTATCTAGCTGCCCTTGCCTTGTCCCCTTCCTGAACACTGTTGCTGGGTGGAGTAGGTACATTTAAGGATAAATCTAAGCCTAGATATATAGACCTGGCTCAAATGTTAGCAGTTTTTGTAGTCTGTTTATAGATTTTATTGCATTATGATACAGAAGTTCCTCTTACTTATTTTTCTTGTTGATAATTCAGGTGTTAAAAAATGTGTTTGCATCAGTAATGTTTTTGTGGACTCTCTTCTTTAATACATTTTATTAACATTACAATGATTGGGGAGCTGCCTTAACTGTATTACAGAGACAAGGTGGGTGAGATAATATCTTTTATTGTACCAGCTTCTGTTGGTGAAAAGGACAAGTTTTCAAGCCCCACAGAGCTCTCCCTGAAGTCTGGAGAAGGTGATCATAGTGTCCAAGATAAATAAAAGGTGGGACAGATTGTTAAGCATAAAGGGTTCACACACTTATAAGAGACACACAAATTGAAGTGGGCAATTAACATGTCTGCAGTTGTAGGACAATGGAAGGTTAGCAGGCAATGCAGGGGTGTCTTACAAAATGTTGTAATGGAACATAAAACCAGTGTCTCTGTTAAGTCCATGGTTTTTAATGTGCAGCAGAGTTATGGATTTAAGTTTCTTTGTCTTTTGAAAGTGTTGTGCAGGTTTCCTGTGAGGACAAGGACTGGGAAGTCAGATATGGAGTGATCGCTTTGTGAAAAGTGTTTTGCTCATGGGTGACGAAGTGTTTCTGTCTGTTATCATTTGTGTGTGTGTGTGTTCATTGAAGAGTGTAGAGATTGTCTTGTTTCACCCACATGATTGCTAGGGGGCATTTGATGCTCTGGATGAGGTACACCATGGACAGGACCCATGGACCTTGAAAGGTGTGTTCTGTGGGGTATTGATCATCGTAGCAATGGAAATTTGTCTGCAGATTTTGTATCTGTTGTTCTAGCAGGGCCTGGTGCTGCTTTGAGTTGGTGTGTTCTGGTCTGTGGGGAGCTTATTTCTGATGATGTTTCAAGGCAAGAAGAGGGCTTTGGGAAAAGATCTGTTTCAAGATGTGGTAGGTCCCCCCATCAAATATGGGTTGTATCTGGGATCCCCCAAGATGTGGTAGGTCCCCCCCCAAATATGGGTTGTATCTAGTGTGGGGTAGTAGGTGATAACTAGGAGTGTGCAGTTGGTGGTGGGTTTATTTTTTTCCTGTATTGAAGCAGGTTCTCCTGGGGTACTTGGGTGGCCCGTTCCATGATGCAATGTACTTCTCTGGTGGAGTGCCCTTCTTTAGTGAAGGCAGTTTTAAGCGTTAAGGTGTGTATCCCAGACTTTCTTTTCAGCATACATGTTTTAGCACACAGCTCCCACCACAGGGCAATCTACCATATTACTTGACTCTTTTAAAACTAGTTCTTTCCTGGAAAACAAGAGTGAAACCTGCATGGAGATGGAAAAATAATGTTTTGAACTGAATTCTGAAGCACAATTTAAATTAGTTCTACAGTAAACATTGCAACACGTTTAAAACCAAAAGCAAATAAATAAATGAAAACAACCTCTCAGACAACTTCTGCTATCAGTTATGCCAGTGTGAATCCAGAGTAACCCTGTGAAAACCAATGCCATTTTCTCAGGATTTACACTGGTTTGATGGAAAGTTGAATTTAGACTTCTCTTGATGCTTGCTTAGTCAGACCCTGTTCCGCCTTTTGATCTCTCACTGATTTCTATGGAGCAGGAGCAGGTCCTTAGAGATCATTAAAATCTGACCTATCTGAAGTGTGAGGAATAGGATCATTAACTAGTCATCAAAGATTTAAAAATAAATAAAACTAATTCTAATTGCGTATATGTTTATGATGGTCTCGTGTAAACTTGAGCTATCTAAAATAAATACTGTTTTTTATTAAAAAGAATTTTTGTCTAGATAGTAAAACTCAAAAACCAATTTAATCTTTTTTGCATTTCCCACAACACTATTCACCAAATTCATTTTAAACTGGATAGCTAAGTACCTTTTCGTACTATATGTATAAATAAATTGAAATAAGGAGACAGTGACTTTTGGCTGATGCACTGCAGGCCAAAGGTTAAATTCCTCTTCTGTCCAAAACCTAAGTACAATCTTCTTCCTGTGAGAATGAAATGACCAAGCAATCTCAGGGTCACAAACTTTACATAAAAATAAATAAAGGCCCAAGCAGTCTTTGGAGTCTATTTCAGGTTCTCTGTTGAAATCCTTGCAGCTCTCGCAGCACGCAGACCGATTATTGTCTTCAATGAGTACAAGTCTGATTTCTGTATTGATCTGGCTGATTAGGTATTCAGAGTGAAGTAGCAGTAAAGTGCTTGTTGCACTTGGAAAATTGATAATATAAACACATTGGGGATTGTATGTAACATTTGGTGAAACCAGTCACTTCTTATCACATTAAGATCACCTTGAAAAATACATATTGAGAATCATCTTTAAAAAAAAAAAAACATTCAGCATGCTTTCTCTAAATTTACATGTAATGGGCCAGACTCTGGCGTAGTGCTGCTTGTAAGTAGCCACCAAAAAGCTACAAACATCATGAGCTAGGGACAAAAGTTTTTCACCTCAATTTTGGCTCTCCAAACACAGTGCTTATTAGGCCAGGCCATGAGCTCTCCTGCAGGGGCTGTGGAAGGGCCTTACAGAATAGGGTCTCCTTCCACTATCAGTGGTGTTTACATACATGCATACCTGCATCCTCAGTATACATGATTTCTACACAAGGCATGAAATACATCAGGGGACTGAGTGAGAAAGACATGTTAACATTTTGGGGGGGGGGTGTTTGGGGAGCCCTTGACCTAGGGTTACCATTCGTCCGGATTTACCCGGACATGTCCTCCTTTTTGTGCTAAAAATAGCGTCCGGGGGGAATTTGTAAATCACTCAAAATGTCCGGGATTTCCCCCCTCCCCCGGCAGAGCAGAGCGAGTGGCTGGGAGGGCTGCAGGAAAGTCCCGGGCTGGACTCCGGAGCAGCTGTAGAGGAGCCGGATCCGCCCTGCATTCTGAGCCGGCAGCTCTCCCCTGCGCCCGGCTCCGGCAGCACTGTGCAGGGCCAGACCGGGTTTTGTTGTGCTGGGGAGCGCAGCCACGTGTCCGGCTCGCACAGAGCCCAACACCCTGTTCTGAGCAGCAGGGTAAGGGGGTCAGGGGGCAGGAGAAGGGGCAGGGAGGTTCTGGAGGGGGCAGTCAAGAAATGGGGGGGGCTTTTTGGGGGGGAGTGGAGAAAGTTTTGGGCAGTCAGGGTACAGGTAGGGGGTAGGGTCCTGGGGGGCAGTTAGGGGACAATGCACAGGGAGTCTTAGGTAGGGGGTGGGGTTCTGGAGGGCAGTTAGGAGCAGGGGTCCCAGGAGGGGGCAGTCAGGGGACAAGGAGCGGGGGGGGGTGGGAGTTCTGGGGGGGGCTGTCAGGGGGCAGG
>NC_048298.1:315010887-315146290 GCF_013100865.1 Trachemys scripta elegans | reverse complement strand
CCCTGTTCTGAGCAGCAGGGTAAGGGGGCCAGGGGGCAGGAGAAGGGGCAGGGAGGTTCTGGAGGGGGCAGTCAAGAAATGGGGGGGGGGGTGGGAGTTCTGGGGGGGGGCTGTCAGGTGGCAGGGGTGGGGAGAGGGATCGGAGCAGTCAGGGGACAGGGAGCAGAGGGGTTTAGATGGGTTGGGAGTTCTGGGGGGGGGCTGTCAGGGGGTGGGGAGTGGTTGGATGGGGCGTGGGAGTCCCAGGGGGGGGGGGGCTGTCTGGGGGTGGGGGTGTGGATAAGGGTTGGGGCAGTCAGGGGACAAGAGGCAGGGAGGCTTAGATAGGGGGTGGAGTCCTGGGGGGCAGTTAGGGGCAGGGGTCCCAGGAGGGGGCAGTCAGGGGACAAGGAACGGGGGGAGGGTTGGGGGTTCTGGGGGGGCGGGAAGTGGGAGGGGCTAGGGCGGGGCTCCTCCCGTCCTCTTTTTTGCTTGCTGAAATATGGTAACCCTACTTGACCAAGAGATTCCCCAGGCCAGATCCCATGCAATGCACAACTGCCACACTGCAAGAATAGTCACTTAAAAACAAACAAACACAACTTAATGCACCATAGCTAAAACATAAAGCATTATATCCTTATATTTATCCAGTTGTGTTATCCTTTCTTATAAATTCAACTTTGCTGCCATCTAGTGCCAGGTATTTTTTTTCTCATTTCACAGTATGCTCAAAGCTTAACAAAAGCCCTTTGTATTAGGGAAAATGAAGACAAAAAAATATAAAGGACATGTGTGAAGGAGGTTTGCTGATTTTTTTTTTAATGCATCTTTCCCAGAGCTATAGAATAAACAGCCAAAAGTGAGTGTTCTTCACAAACAGGTCTTAAACTTATCTTTAAAAAACATATAAACTGACACAGCAAGAAGGGGTCAGTGCATTTTTTTTATAGTTTAGTCATTTAAAAAAGCCCACCATAAGCATAGAGTGCATTCTTCTAATTCTGGTTTTTCACGTTAAAAAGAAATTTCACAGAGTAGCTTTAAAACAAAAGATGTCCTAAAAATATTTTAGATGAGGAAAACGCAAATTTAAAAATTCCCTAGTCAATGTCAATTCTCAGATCTTGGATAGATCTCTGATTTTTTCTGAGAAATTGTCGTATTTTATTTGCAAAACCTCTAATAAAGAGAAAGTTGCAAGGGACAAATCTTTAGATGGTGTAACTTGCCATCGCCCAGTTGAAGTCAATGAAGCTATGACAATTATACACCAGCTGAGGATCTTTCCTCTTGGCTGTGTAATCTGCAGTTGCTTTGAAATGGACATTGCCATGTAATTCAGAGCCATATATGTAAAATAAACATAGGGTGTTAAAAAAGCTTAATGCTCAAGAGGTCTATTTTATGTTCCAGGCTCTGCCGCTGACTTGCTGCGCAACCTTGAGAGCTTTATTTCTTTGCCTCAGTTTCCCCCTAGGGATAATAATACTGACCTACAAAAGAGTATTGTGAAACTTAATGAATTGTTGTTTGTAAAGTGTTTTGAGAAACACAGATTGAAAGGCCTGTAATGTTCTGATCAGGACACCTAGAACTTAAAGCCACTGTGTTACCCCTCTGTCTCAGCAGGTGAGAGCTTTGCTGGCGATTAGACTGTGTGTCAGCTCCTTGCCACGCTAGTCTGTGTACCTCACCAGCAATCTCCTTGAGACTCTGCCTGTCTAAACCTTGTCTTGCAGGTAACAGTCAGTTAACCCCAGATATCGAGTTCCCTGGAGATGTCTCTCTGCAATGTCCAGTTCCTCTCACTGTGACACACTCCAAGGAGACAGAGCACATACCAGCCTGTTAAGTTAGCTGAAGACTCACACTTCACTTTAATACACAGCACCGAGGTGATTCTGTAATAAAACAAGCATAAGCTTAATAAAGAACAGAGATTTAAGTGATACTAAGAAAGAGAAAAAGAGAGAGGTCTGGTTACAAGCAAAACAAAACATGCTTTCTAGTGACTCAAACTTAATTTTAGGAATTTACGGTCTTTGCCTAAGCAGTTTTCTTACTTGCATCAAGTTACCGGCATCTCTAAGCCTCCAGGCCAGGGGATCCAACTTTCACAGGCTCAGACGGTGTTGTATCCTCTATCCCCCAAGTGGTGGATAACTAAAATGTGTCTTTGTTCCCCTTATATTGACCAAAGACCATTGTCTGTGCCTCAAAAACCAGGAAGGCTTCCTGGGGTACAGACTCTGACCTCTGGTGAGCTCTCTAAGTTACTTCCTCCATTAGCTTGATTACTTTTTTTACCTTATATGCAAATATACTTTAATTGTCCTTTTCCTGTATTCAAGCCAATCAGACAAGGCAATCCACATTCCTTGTCTAGGGCAGGCTCGATGTATGTGTAACGCCGACAGACCCTGGTTATCGGCGGGTGGGATTGAACCGGGGATCTCTGGAGCTTAGTCCATGAGCCTCTACAGCATGAGCTAAAAGCCAACTGGCTGTTACCTAAGGCTGTAGAACAGACTCATTTAACTCTCGCTAAGTGATCTTGGTGCCACTAGATGGGACAGAACACCACACCAGGAGGTGTGTGGGTTACACATGCACTGCCTCCCAAATATATTTTAAGAATCTATGTTGGCACACATATGTAACTCTTTGTACCCAACCAGTACGCACGTCACAGTGATTTGTCAGGACCAGCATGTCACCAATTTACATATGACACATTACAAGACACTTTTTAGATACATATTATGACAACAGGTGTTGGGGGTAGTGAGTGTGCCCAGCCTGATATGAGTTACAGTATAGTGGGCCCTCTACCAGTGGGCATTGAGGGATTTTTGGAGTCATAGGGTCTCTAGATGTACAAAGTATCATCCTCAGCAGCAGCTTTATTTCAAATATTCAACTGCATTGTTCGCCACCCTAGAATGCAGTACTCTGTTGGCACATGCAACAAGTGAGTGAGACAGAACAGTCTAGTTTCAATATCCCAGGGGAGAGAAGTGCAAAAAAAATCATATAAATTGCACAAATGGTGAAATCAGTACTTTAAAAATGTTTCATTTTTCATAATCTGTGGTAGTGCTAACATAAATAAAGAAAAAATGCATTAAGCATTTGATTTCCGCCTTTACAATTATGTATCCAAGTGGAAAACATCCTTATTGTAGATTTGACTTATGTCAAACATAAAGTACTATAATAATAGTACTTTGTATCTATAGTGCTTTCATTTTCAGGCTCTTATGTTTAGATAATTACAGTAAACTAAATTATGCCATATGCCACAAGAAAAACTAGCTATAAAAGGTTTAATAGTGATATAACTTGCTGCATCATCAGTAGTCATCCTCTTTTTATTATCAATAGGCACAGTATAAAAACATCAACCTAAATACAAGGCTTTTAAACATAAATAGATGGCAGGATTATGTTTATTAAAGGACCAAAATGAGTTTTTTGAAAACTTCAGTGGCACTCTTTCCTGCTTAAATGTTAATTTAAAAAAATCTGGATACAGATTTAAATTTCTTTACTGGAAACTGTAAAAGACATACCAGTTAAAGTTCATCAGAGTTTATATTTTGTTCTTTAGAGCAGGAAGACGTGATCTGGAACTTTTTGTATTCATTTCAGTTATAAAGCTGTCCAAAACTTATTTTCAAGACTCTCATCTGGAGAAAATAGGTCACAGACAGAGATTTTGGAATGAGGAAGGTGGAAAAATGTTCTGAAATGTCATAGATTCAAAACAAAACAAAAATCCCTTGAACTTTGAAAGTTTGCATTCCTTGCTCATGCAAAGCTGCCATTGAAAGTGATGAGAATTTGTAGTGTTCCAGGAATGTGAGCATGGGCTCCAAAAGTATTAAGATCATAGTTTTGCTAATTAAAAGGAGATCAACAAATAAGGTATCCTTATTTTTTGTTTTCCAACATCTTAAGATTCACCTGTATATAAGGACAATGGGTCAGTTGTGCTTTGAAATTACTTTTCTCTTTTGCAGTTAATAACTTTTTCTGCATGCAGATGTGGTTGCCTCATCTCAAAAAAGATATATTGGAATTGGAAAAGATACAGAAAAGGGCAACAAAAATGATTAGGGGCATGGAGCGTCTGCCATATGAGGAGAGGTTAATAAGACTGGGACTTTTCAGCTTGGAAAAAAGACGACTAAGGGGGGGATATGATAGAGGTCTATAAAATCATGACTGGTATAGAGAAAGTCAATAAGGAAGTGTTATTTACTCCTTCTCATAACACAAGAACTAGGGGTCACCAAATGAAATTAATTGGCAGCAGGTTTAAAACAAACAGAAGGAAGTCTTTTTTCACACAATTCAGTCAACCTGTGGAACTCCTTGCCAGAGGATGTTGTGAAGGCCAAGACTATAACAGAGTTCAAAAAAGAGCTAGATAAATTCATGGACAATAGGTCCATCAATGGCTATTAGCCAGGATTGGCAGGGATGGTGTCCCTAGCCTCTGTTTGCCAGAAGCTGGGAATGGGTGACAGAGAATGGATCACTTGTTGATTACCCATTCTGTTCATTCCCTCTGGGGCACCTGGCATTAGCCACTGTTGGAAGACAGGATACTGGGCTAGATGGACCTTTGGTCTAAGCCAGTCTGGCCATTCTTATGTTCTTATGTCATTCCTAAATCAGCATGTGTTCTGTTATATTTGTGATGATTCATATTTATAATGCCTGTTTTGATATTCATGGTTCTTCATATTTGTAATTCATGTTTTGGCATTAACATCTTATTTTACCTTTTCAGCTTTTGGCATTTCTTCAGGGATTATTTACTTTTTACCATGAGGGATATGAGCTGGCCCAGGAGTTCACCCCATACAAGCAACAGTTGCAATTCAACTTGCAGAATGTAAGATTGAACAGTATTTACTACAATTTCTCAGCTAATTGAATTTCAAAATAATAAAAGAGCGAGTAGAAGTGCTTTATTGCAGTTCTAAATCTTGAAATGTTTTGAAACGTAAATAAAAAAAATATGAATAATTGAGAAGTGTTTGCTGAATGAAAGGTATGGCATCAAGTTTCTTTCCACCAGAAATCTTTGAAAATCAGTTGTCAGATGTTTGATCCATGATCTCCAGGTTTGGCTAGTGCAACTCACTGTCTCCTCAATTCACAAATGTATCCCTATACAGGACATCACTTAAGCTCACACTTTAAGTTCATATTTAAGTTGTCTTGAATAGAGATGGACTTAAGCACGTGCTCAGGTGCTTTCCTAACTTAGGGTCTATGTCCAGGAAATGCTTCATGTGGTACAGAATGCAGCAGCTCATCTGTCTAGCACAGGGGTAGGCAACGTTCGGCACGCGGCTCACCAGGGTAAGCACCCTGGCGGGCCGGGCCAGTTTTATTTACCTGCTGATGCAGCAGGTTCGGCCGATCACGGCCCCCACTGGCCGCAGTTCGCCGTCCCGGGCCAATGGGGGCAGCGAGAAGCGGCGTGGGTGAGCGATGTGCTACGCTATTCACGCTATCCAAGGACATAGAGTGGTGATCGCTAACACTGCCCTTACTTCACACACAGGTCTGCGCACAGAAGTCCCCCTCTGTCCGCAAGTCCTCACAATCTTTTCTTCTTCCAAATTGTATATTTGCCACTTTTGGTTAAAGGCACAAGGGGTCACTCTTGCTTCAGGGATGAGAAAATTCCCATGCTCCAGTCCAGTGACTTAAGTAGTTTAAAGTATGGGAGATCTCCACCAATCTGGGTCTAGGATAATGGACCAAAGATAGATAAAAAATAAATTGAGACTGTGTTAACACCTTCTATGTAAATGTGCCACGAGAACCAGAATTGCTAAATTGTTTCTCCTGTTTTACCATTAGGTAAAAACACATTCACCTCTTTCTCTTGTTTAAATAATTGTTAATGCCTTTTTTAAATTGCTTGTGGGATGACATCTGCAGGGCCATAGCTCTGGGTCAGGCAGCGAGAAGAAGAAACCTTTTTGATTTCCCCCTCCCAAAACATGTGAAAGCTAGACACTTAAAATTATGTAAGCAAAAGGGTGATGAACAGAAAACGGAGATGGTTTTCCTGCAGGAGAGAGAAGGGGGAATTAGTTGTGTGTGGTGGTGATCAGGGAGGCATATAGGAAGCTCTCAAGAGACGAGGAAGTGGAGGAGAAAAAATGGTGTCCACTCCTTTGTCTTATATTTTCAATGCTTTAGTTTTCTCTCTTGTTTTCCTCTTTCCTGCTTCTTTCATCTTCCCTCCCTACCTTTTGCCCTGCTAGCCCACCTTCATCCTCTGCAACATGTATTCACTCCATCACATCCACTCTATCCTTTGGTCTGCCTCCTTTTCCCCTTTTGTTCTTTCCTCTAATAGCCCCTTTCACAGGCCAGTACTCACCTGCAATGTAGAGGAGTTGAGCAGAAGCTTGAATCGACTGAGCTGCCTGTAGACTCACCACTCACAGCAGTGCCCAGTCTCAGACTGAACTTGAGTCACACTTTCTGCAGGAGGGAAGGCTGTCTCAAGAGGGTTCTTCATTGGGTGACCTGATAGAGGGAAGGACAACAATAATATGTGACAGCCCTTTCTGAAGTGATAGGTCCTGAAGAGTCCACATGTTCTCATCCAGCCTGATGCCAGTTTCACTGGATCAGCTTGCCAGCCACTTCCTTCAGGTGGCCACTCTGCTTGGTTTGACAAGAACTGAGACAAAACGCTGTCTTGGTTTAAAAAAAAAAACATCAGCAGTGACATATGGATGAGCACTGAAAACAGGGTCCTTCCTGGTTGCAGGGGCACAGGGGCCGTGATGCAAAGCCCATTGAAATCAATGGCCAGACTTCCAATGACTTCAGTGGAGTTTGGATTGGGCCTTTGGTCTCCCTAGGAAAAAGTTTTCTTTAAAAGTTCTTGGAGGAACCTTTCCTCTTTAGACTTCGCTACCTAGCTAAACACAATTTGCCTCAGAGAGGAGTGCTTCAACCTGCATGTGATTATACTAATGCTTAAAGCCATGAATGTATGGGGCTTAATTTTTTTTGTCAGTTCAATCACTTATTGTTTTCTAATTACAGTGGCATGATCTTACAGTACTTACAGTGCTTTACTTACAGTGCTTTACATCTTCAAAGTGCTGTACAGACATGGGCTAAGTAAATTTCAGCTTTAGTTTAGTACATACTGTTCCTACTTCACAGGGACCTTGTGAGGATTAATTAGTTAATTTCGGTACATGAAAATATAATACAGTATATACCAGTTAAGTACTAGGATTAGGATTATTTTTACTGACCTTTTAAAATTTGCTGCAGGAACAAGGTGTAATTTTCACAAATATGCAAATATCTGATTGTATATTTTGACCAGATAGGGCTAGATCTTGCAAGATACTGAGTGTACTTTCAGTGAAGTCTAGCACAGTGATTCTCAATCGGAGGTACATCTACCTCTGGGGATACGCAGAGATCTTCCAGGGGGTACATCAACTCATCTAGATATTTATCTAGTTTTACAACAGGCTACATTAAAAGCACTAGCAAAACCAGTACAAATTAAAATTTAATAAAATGCATCTGATGAAGTGGGCATTCACTCACGAAAGCTTATGCTCCAATACTTCTGTTAGTCTTAAAGGTGTCACAGGACCCTCTGTTGCTTTTTACAGATTCAGACTAACACAGCTACCCCTCTGATACATAAAATGACTTGTTTATGCAGCTTTATATATTACACACTGAAATGTAAGAACAATATTTATATTCTATTTGATTTATTTTGTAATTATATTGTCAAGATGAGAAGGTAAGCAAATTTTTAGGAATGGTGTGCTGTGACACTTTTGTATTTTCATGTATGATTTTGTAAGTTTTTAAGTGAGGTAAAACTTGGGGGTACGCAAGAAAAATAAGACTCCTGAAAGGGGTACGGTAGTCTGGAAAGGTTGAGAGCCACTGATCTAGCTCCTGCTCTTCACTCTGAATTTCCTTGACTTTTGTGGGTTTAAGTCAAGGTTTTCAGTGCTCCGCTGACACAGTAGTAATGAGGATAGCGTATGTCTAGGGTTAATAACTCAATTTCCTTTGGAGCAGCATCCCGGTTTGTTTAAATGTGAATGTACTAGCATATGCCAGTGTAGTAGTAGAGGTAGTAATAATACCTATACTTATAGTCTTAAATACTTCAGAAATAGTAAGTTACTAGTATGATTTTGCTCGTTTTATTTTCCTTAGACACGAAATAATTTTGAAAGTACCAGGCAGGAAGTAGAGAGACTGATGCAGAGAATGAAATCTGCCAACCAGGATTACCAGCCACCCAGTCAGTGGACAATGGAAGGCTATCTCTATGTGCAGGAGAAACGTGAGTAATTACATCTGTGTTTGACGATTGCCTTATTGCATTTCAGCTCGTAGAGGATGCCAAGTAAATTGTTCCGGGTAAATTGTAAGGCAGGTTTCATGTCTGTTTTGTTGATTTGTTTGTATTTAAGGTCAGACTGGCCCACAGGGAACTCTCCCAGGAGCTGTCTGGCCCCAACTAATCATAAGCTGGAAAAAAAAGTATCCTGATTTGTTAGAGGCCTTTCTCTTTAAAACTGACAGACTGGCCTCTCAGCACTCTCACATGCCTCAGGTGACCCCCTGCCACCACGTGTGTCTCTTGAAAGCCAGCAGTCTTATGCCTCCCAAATGCCCCAGTGCCTCTAGCAGATCCTCACAGATATAGGGTGATCAAGGAGTTCTAGGGAGTAACCCAGTGTCCAATCCATGAGACATTTGGGGACAAAGCATAAGATGTAGAAACTTAAAAGCAAAACAAAGTATAACTTCCAATTTGATATGTGAGAGAAACAACATGAAATACAAAAACAAAGGTAACTGGAGAACCCTGATAAAGAGGTATAGATTTATAGCTCATCTATGTGCAAGTGATAAGAAAAGGCATTGGAATTAAGCAGGGTTCAAAGAGGTTAAGCAAATAAAATAGAAAGTTAATGGACTTAACCAAGAACACTTAGGGCATGTCTTCACTACCCGCCGGATCGGCGGGTAGCGATCGATCTATTGGGGATCGATTTATTGCGTCTAGTGTAGATGCGATAAATTCGATCGCTCTGCCGTCAACTCCGGACACCACGGCGAGAGGCGGAAGTGGAGTCGACAGGGGAGCGGCAGCAGTCGACTCGCCACCGTCCTCACAGCCAGGTAAGTTGACCTAAAATATGCAACTTCAGCTACGCTATTCACGTAGCTGAAGTTGCGTATCTTAGATCGACCCTCCCCCCCCCCCCCCCCCCCCGTAGTGTAGACCTAGCCTTAGAGGAGTCATCCAATACATCAGAATGTGAAGGAGAAATAGAATCAGAGACCACATGAAATGAACCATAGAGCAGTTTGACCCAAACTAAAAGAGTGAACAGCCCTGGATACCAAACACTGAGGACAGAAGAGAGATTAAAAGCTGTATGTGATCTGCAGTATCAAATAGCACTGTTCAGAGCTAATCAAATGTAAACGGTCAGGCTGAGTTAGCTGCACCAAGTTCATTATAACCGCTTAGTAAAGCAATTTCAATCCTGTGTGCTACGCAGTGCTCTATTTGATGAGGGCCTGGCTGAAGCTGGAGAAGTAGGGAGACCTTGTTTGAGATGTGTATGTGTGCATGCAAGTTTGGTGATCTAACAAATACAGATCATGATAAAATGCTGGTATTTATTTGAATACAAATCCAATTTTGATTCATTCCTAATTTCTGTGTCTAACATTAAAATACTTGGCATCTGGCATTAGAATCTCCTGTATCATACCTGGTCTTACCCAAAGACTAGTATAGATTCAGTCACGAGGATATCTGCCTTCCCAAGACCTTTTCAAGGAATTGTAGTGTGTTATAGATAATTGACTTTCCCACTGAAATCTTGGCCTTAACTCCTATTAACATATATGAGCAAAAAGGAGAGCGCCATTGTTCTGTTCTTATTTAACCTTGCTGATTTTTAGCAGCAATAGCAGTAGCATAGATGGGGTTTGAGCAGAGCATGTACAGTCTCATTGAATAATAATAATAATAAAAAACAGTGTTAAGTGGAAACTATACTGGGCATTATTAATGGCAGAGCAAGAAAGGAGTGAAATGTCAGGCACATGAAGTGTTTCATTAAATGGTGAGAGGCCAACTTGACATCCTCTCACTGAAAAAGGATTTGATCATTAGTTTATTTTGGGGAAAAGTCAGAAGGTCTGTAATCTCTGTCTCAGAGATGAAGGTGCTAATTGTTTATTTCCTTATCATGCTGGCTTTAGCTTCCCACAACCAGTTATGTATGCTGTCCAAAAGTTGGTTGGTTAATATTTGCCATTCCTGAATGTAATATTATACATGTTTATTGCTAGTACCACACAAGAGGTTAAAGATACCGTTGGGCTATGAAACAATGAAGTATTTCATTTCTCCCAAAAAGCAAATTTGTAAAATGCTATAACAATATATTGTGGAAATAGCATGGTGAGTATTGGTTGGAGGAAAGGAGCACTAGATATCCCTCAGAACAAAGTTTTGATAATATTTGTAGACTATGCCAGGAAAGAATAAAATTGGATTTAAAATGGATTGTATTCACTTGGACAATGGGTTATAAATAACAAGTATAATGGCACAAATCAGGCATGTGTGAGCTAAAATGTTCAAAGCTGGGTGCCAAGTATTTGCCTCCGTAAAGACGTACTTACCCACTCAAACACAAGTGGCCTGATTTTCAGAGATGCTAAACATCTCCAACTACAGTCGACATGAATGAGAGCTTGCAGGTGCTCTGCACTTTTCAATATCAGACCTTCTTTAGGTGCCTTAAAATGATTTGAAAAATTTTCCCCTTCTGATATAACTTGAGAGTTGGTGAAAATGCTGCCAGCATAAAAAATGTGGTGAAAGCACCATAAGAATGTATTTATAGTTCAGAAGTAAAACAGACAACTTTTTTTTTTCTCTTTGATTTGCTGCTGACTCAGCTTAATATTTGCCTGTGAAATACAAATGAGAGACAACATGATAAAATTGTGGTAAAATGTCCGAGATTTAAAAAAAAATTGTTACATTTCTTTCATCTAGGACCCCTTGGATTTACCTGGGTAAAACATTACTGTACTTACGATAAAGGGACAAAAACATTTACAATGAGTGCAGCTGAAACAAAGTCTGGTGGGAAAGTGGTGAGTAGTATCTTGACATATCTCTTAGTATACACATGAGATTCAGCTTGTGTATTTTATATTGTCTACTCAATGTATTTATGAGGAAAAAATATTATATTAGGCAAGTTAGGATAAACAAAATGCCCTCTGTCATGGATCAACGAAATGATTAACAAATGATTTTACTTATGAAAAAAATAAAGGTCATATTAAGTATTTAAAATGAAAATATCTACTTTTTCCATAACTCATTTACATGCTAAATACCATACATGCTAAATACAATACAATTTCTGTGGTATCTCTGAACTTGTAAGAAAACTACAATATGAGTTAGACATCCTCATTTTTATTGCTTAAAAGTTGATTGACATTTAATCATATCAGATATAAATACACCTCTACCTCTATATAACGCTGTCCTCGGTAGCCAAAAAATCTTACCGTGTTCTAGGTGAAACCGCGTTATATTGAACTTGCTTTGATTCACCGGAGCACTGCCCCCCTGGAGCACTGCTTTACCATATTATATCCAAATTCATGTTATATCGGGTCGGGTTATATCGGGGTAGAGGTGTATGTAGATACTGAGCCATTTTCAGACTTGATAAATACCAATAGTTTTACTTAGAGAGAGAGAGAGTTTTCAAAGCAAACTTTCATAATTAGACATTTTATTAAATATATTATGTTGAACTGTCTGAACAATGGTAAACAATTATGTGAGAAAGTACATTAAGTAATGTTGTCTCTTACAATATATATATATATGACAGAGATAAAAATGATTGTATAATATGCTTGTATAATTTTAAACCCTGCAAGCAATTATACACATGCTTAAATTTAAGCAGAGTAAGACAGGTTTGCGCTTGTGTGTAAATATTCAGAGGACCTTAATGGGGGAGGACTAGCTCAGTGGTTTGAGCATTGGCCTGATAAACTCAGGGTTGTGAGTTCAATCCTTGAGGGGGTAATTTGGGGCAAAAATCTGTCTGGGGATTGGTCCTGCTTTGAGCGGGGGGTTGGACTAGATGACCTCCCAAGGACCCTTCCAACCCTGATATTCTATTCTATGATATCAGTCACATAAGAATGACCATACTGGGTCAGACAAAAGGTCCATCCAGCCCAGTATCATGTCTACTGATAGTGGCCAATGCCAGGTGCTCCCTCCAGAGGGAGTGAACCTAACAGGTAATGATCAAGTGACCTCTCCTGCCATCCATCTCCACCCTCTGACAAACAGAGGCTAGGGATGCCATTCCTTACCCATCCTGGCTAATAGCCATTAATGGACTTAACCTCCATGAATGTATCTAGTTCTCTTTTAAACCCTGTTATAGTCCTAGCCTTCACAACCTCCTCAGGCAAGGAGTTCCATAGGTTGACTGTGCGCTGTGTGAAGAATAACTTCCTTTTATTTGTTTTAAACCTGCTGCCCATTAATTTCATTTGGTGGCCCCTATTTCTTCTATTATGGGAACAAGTAAATAACTTTTCCTTATTCACTTTCGCCACACCACTTGTGATTTTATATACCTCTAACATATCCCCCCTTAGTCTCCTCTTTTCCAAGCTGAAAAGTCATCTCTTTAATCTCTCCTCATATGGGACCCGTTCCAAACCCCTAATCATTTTAGTTGCCCTTCTCTGAACCTTTTCTAATGCCAGTATATCTTTTTTGAGATGAGGAGACCACATCTGTACGCAGTATTCGAGAGGTGGGCATACTATTTATTTATATAAGGGCAATAAGATATTCTCCGTCTTATTCTCTATCCCTTTTTTAATGATTCCTAACATCCTGTTTGCTTTTTTCACTGCCGCTGCATACTGCATGGACGTCTTCAGAGAACTATCCACGATGACTCCAAGATCTCTTTCCTGATTAGTTGTAGCTAAATTAGCCCCCATCATATTGTATGTATAGTTGGGGTTATTTTTTCCAATGTGCATTACTTTACATTTATCCACATTAAATTTCATTTGCCATTTTGTTGCCAAATCACTTAGTTTTGTGAGATCTTTTTGAAGTTCGTCACAGTCTGCTTTGGTCTTAACTATCTTGAGCAGTTTAGTTCCATCTGCAAACTTTGCCACCTCACTGTTTACCCCTTTCTCCAGATCATTTATGAATAAATTGAATAGGATTGGTCCTAGGACTGACCCTTGGGGAACACCACTCATTACCCCTCTCCATTCTGAAAGTTTACCATTTATTCCTACCCTTTGTTCCCTGTCTTTTAACCAATTCTCAGTCCATGAAAGGATCTTCCCTCTTATCCCATGACAACTTAATTTACATAAGACTCTTTGGTGAGGGACCTTGTTAAAGGCTTTCTGGAAATCTAAGTACACTATGTCCACTGGATCCCCCTTGTCCACATGTTTGTTGACCCCTTCAAAGAACTCTAATAGATTAGTAAGACAGAAACCATGTTGATTTTTGCCCAAGAATTTGTGTTCTTCTATGTGTCTGACAATTTTATTCTTTACTATTGTTTCAACTTATTTGCCCGGTACTGACATTAGACTTACCAATCTGTAATTGTCGGGATCACCTCTAGAGACCTTTTTAAATATTAGCTATCTTCCAGTCATTGAGTACAGAAGCTGATTTAAAGGACAGGTTACAAATGTGACAAAGATCCTCCTCTATCTTGGTGGGTCCTGCGCTTATTGGCAGATTTTCTTGCCTCAGAGTTTCATCATGTGAGTTGGGGAACAGCCCAGAGACCTTCCCCTCTGGAAGAACCCACAGTTCAGGTCAATTGGAAGATTTGGGGGGAACCCAGGGCCCACCCTCTACTCCGGGTTCCAGCCCAGGGACCTGTGGACTGCAGCTGTCTATAGTGCCTCCTGCAACAGCTGCATGACAGCTACAACTCCCTGGGTTACTTCCCCATAGCCTCCTCCAAACACCTTCCTTAGTCTCACCACAGGACCTTCCTCCTGGTGTCTGATGACGCTTGTGCTCCTCAGTCCTCCAGCAGCACACCCTCTCATTCTCAGCTCCTTGCACCTCTTGCTCCCAGCGCCTCACACTTCCCACCCCAAACTGGGGTGAGCTCCTTTTTAAAACCCAGGTACCCTGATTAGCCTGCCTTAATTGATTCTAGAAGCTTCTTCTTAATTGGCTCCAGGTGTCCTAATTAGCCTGCCTGCCTTAACTGGTTCTAGCAGGTTCCTGATTACTCTAGTGCAGCCCCTGCTCTGGTCACTCAGGGAACAGAAAACTACTCATCCAGTGACCAGTATATTTGCCCTCTACCAGACTCCTGTACCCCACTAGTCTGGGTCTGTCACACAAACCATAGTTAATAGTTCCGCAATTTCACATTTGAGTTCTTTCAGATCTCTTGGGTGAATGCCATCTGGTCCCGGTGACTTGTTACTGTTAAGTTTATCAGTTAATTCCAAAACCTCCTCTAGTGACACTTCAATCTGTGACAATTCCTCAGATTTGTCACCTACAAAGGACGGCTCAGGTTTGGGAATCCCCCTAACATCCTCAACTGTGAAGACTGAAGCAAAGAATTAATTGAGTTTCTCCACAATGACTTTATCATCTTTAAGTGCTCCTTTTGTATCTCGATCGTTCAGGGGCCCCACTGGTTGTTTAGCAGCCTTCCTGCTTCTGATGTACTTAAAAAACATTTTGTTATTACCGTTTGAGTTTGTGGCTAGCTGTTTTTCAAACTTCTTTTTGGCTTTTCTTATTACATTTTTACACTTAATTTGGCAGTGTTTATGCTCCTTACTATTTACCTCACTAGGATTTGACTTCCACTTTTTAAAAGATGCCTTTTTATCGCTCACTGCTTCTTTTACATTGCTGTTAAACCACAGTGGCTCTTTTTTAGTTCTTTTACTGTGTTTTTTTTAATTTGGGGTATACATTTAAGTGTGGCCCCTATTCTGGTGTCTTTGAAAAGTGTCCATGCAGCTTGCAGGGATTTCACTCTAGTCACTGTACTTTTTAATTTCTGTTTAACTAACCCCCTCATTTTTGCAAGTTCCCCTTTCTGAAATGAAATGCCACAGTGTTGGGCTGCTGAAGTGTTCTTCCCACCACAGAAATGTTAAATGTTGTTATATTATGGTCACTATTTCCAAGCGGTCCTGTTATAGTTCCCTCTCGGACCAGATCCTGCGCTCCACTCAGGACTAAATCGAGAATTGCCTCTCGCCTTGTGGGTTCCTGTACCAGCTGCTCCAAGAAGCAGTCATGTAAAGTATCGAGAAATTTTGTCTCTGCATTTCGTCCTGAGGTGACATGTACCCAGTCAATATGGGGATCATTGAAATCCCCCACTATTATTGAGTTCTTTATTTTGATAGCCTCTCTAATCTCCCTTAGCATTTCATCGTCCCTATCACTGTCCTGGTCAGGTGGTCGATAATTGATCCCTACTCTTATATTCTTATTAGAGCATGGAATTACTATCCATAGAGATTCTATGGAACATGTGAATTCATTTAAGATTTTTACTTCATTTGATTCTACATTTTCATTCACATATAGTGCCACTCCTTCCCCTCCCCACCCTGCACGACCTGTTCTGTCCTTCTGATATATTTTGTACCCTGGAATGATTGTGTCCCATTGATTGTCCTCACTCCACCAGGTTTCTGTGATGCCTATTATATCAATATCCTCCTTTAACACGAGGAACTTTAGTTCACCCATCTTATTATTTAGACTTCTAGCATTTGTGTACAAGCACTTAAAAAACTTGTCACCGTTTATTTGTCTGCCCTTTTCTGATGTGTTAGATTCTTTTTTATGTGAATGTTTCTTCTCTCATCTGGCCCATACTTTATCCTCTTCTATCCTCTCCTCCTGACTAAAACCTAGAGAATCTTTATCAATAGACTCTCCCCTAAGAGAAGTCTCTGTCCAATCCACATGCTCCTCTGCAGCAATTAGCAGAGATGGCCCCCATCTCTTAGTTTAAAAACTGCTCTGCAACCTTTTTAATGTTAAGTGCCAGCAGCCTGGTTCCACTTTGGTTTAGGTGGAGCCAATCTTTCCTGTATAGACTTCCCCTATCCCAAAGGTTTCCTCAGTTCCTAATAAATCTAAACCCCTCCTCTCTACACCATCGTCTCATCCACGTATTGAGACTCTGAAGCTCTGCCTGTCTACCTGGCCCAGCGCATGGAACTGGGAGCATTTCTGAGAATGCCACCATAAGGGTCCAGGATTTCAGCCTCTTCCCTAGAAGCCTAAATTTGGCCTCCAAGATGTCTCTCCTACCCTTCCTTATGTCATTGGTTCCTACATGTAACGCGATCACCGGCTCCTCCCCAGCACTACACATAAGTCTATCTAGATGCCTCGAGAGATCTGCAACCTTCGCACCAGGCAGGGAAGTCACCATATGGTTCTCCCGGTCATCACAAACCCAGCTATCTATGTTTCTAATGATCGAATCTCCCATTACTAACACCTGCCTTTAACTAATGACTGGAGTTCCCTCCCCCGGAGAGGTAACCTCAGTGCGAGAGGATACCCCAACATCATCTGGAAGGAGGGTCCCAACTATGGGAAGGTTCCCTCTGCTCCTGTTGATTGCTCTCCTTCCATGAGCCTTTCATCCTCTTAACAGTGCAGGGGCTGTCTGACCGGAGGTGAGACAATTCTACAGTGTCCCGGAAAGCCTCATCAACATACCTCTCTGCCTTCCTTAGCTCCTCCAGTTCTGCCACCCTGGCCTCCAAACCCCATATGCGGTCTCTGAGGGCCAGGAGCTCCTTGCACTGAATGCACACATACGCCACCCGCCCACAGGGCAGGTAATCATAAATGCTACACTGAGCGCAATAAACAAGATAGCCCCCACTCTGCTGCTGGGCTTCTGCCTGCATTCTCTTCTACAGCTACCTAGGTCAATGAGAGAGGTTTTGTTTAAATCAAGGAGTTTTGATTATAGTTTAGTTTAAAGGTTTTAAAGAATGGCAAATGTACCTTGCCCCCTACCGGTTCCCCTTCCGAACTCCCGCTCGAAACTCCCTGTTAGACGCCCCTGTTCGCTCTGTAGCCCACTGTTCGCAATGTAGTCTCTGCGTGCTGATTTTCTTTTTTTGTATGTCTTACAGAATGGCCTTGTCACAAGCTCACCAGAAATATTCAAGCTAAAATCCTGCATCCGGAGAAAGACTGATTCAATTGACAAACGTTTCTGTTTTGATATTGAAGTATCTGAAAGGTTTGAGGTTCTTTTTTTAAAGAACATTATTAATTATTTAATAAAGTGTATGTAAATGTATTTACATAAGAACTATGAGCGTATAAGGCCAAACTTTCAAATGTGTGCTCCTAATTGCTCAGAACCTATTTTTCTGACCACAAAACAAATAACACTACATGTGTGTATTATCCATGCACAATTAACCATATCTGTTTTTTTGAAAACTTATAGTTCAATTAATAAACTTATAGTGCAATACTCCATTTAGGAAGGAACAATCAGTTGCACACATACAAAATGGAAAATGACTGCCTAGGAAGGAGTACTACAGAAAGGTGTCTGGGGGTCATAGTGGATCACAAGCTAAATATGATTCAACAGTGTAACACTGTTGCAAAAAAAAGCAATCATCATTTTGGAATGTATTAGCAGGAGTATTGTAAGCAAGATACGAGAAGTAATTCTTCCGCTCTACTCTGTGCTGATTAGGCCTCAACTGGAGTATTGTGTCCAGTTCTGGGCACCACATTTCAGGAAAGATATGGGCAAATTGGAGAAAGTCCAGAGAAGAGCAACAAAAATGATTAAAGGTCTAGAAAACATGACTTATGAGGGAAGATTGGGAAAAAATGGGTTTGTTTAGTCTGGAGAAGAGAAGACTGAGAAGGGACATAACAGTTTTCAAGTACTGGAATAAATTGCCCAGGGAGGTTGTGGAATCTCCCTCATTGGGGATTTTTAAGAGCAGGTTGGACAAACACTTGTCAGGGATGGTATCGATAATACTTAGTCCTACCTTGAGCTCTATGATTCTATTAAGGAGGCTAATTTTAGAATTTTGGCCCATGTGATAAATATCTACAAAAATGTGCTCTCTCTCTCTCACACATACACTCCATGTTTCTCCCAAATTGGTTGTTCCACAATTTCTAGTTATATGTGAATTATGTGGAAGTTAAATATATTTCTACCTATTAAAGTTAAAGTTAAGAAAGTTTATTTTTCCCATATGCTGAAATAGCTGTACAAGTTTTTTTCCAGGTACTACTGGAAATATTTAATTGTATGAAATGAATAGGAACAGTTTTACAGCATTTGGGGGGGAATGCAAATACTCAGTGAAAGTAATATTTGTTCTTTTTTAAGAATTTCAGGCTAGTGGGCATGAGAGAAAAGGTGGATAAACATCTGCCTTGAATCATGGTGAAATAAACAGAATTAGTAAATTCACACTATTTATATAAATCTTTCCTAATCTTTCTCTGAGAAATATTTTGTGACTACAATAATAATAGTAATGTATTATGCAGAAGTGTCACTATTTTATAACATGTTAATTTTGTGGTGAATTTTGTGCTTGTGAAAGATAAATATACCTGTAATCTGAAGTCCTATATTAATAGGTAACATGCAGTCATTAGCACTACAAATTTGGGGTGGGGATATGTTGGGATAAATTACTTGATATTTGGTGCCCTTTAATTTCAGAAATATGGGCAAAACTGGGTTGTTCTTGTTCTGGTTTTATTAAAAAAAAAAAAAACACATAGGTTACAATTTTGTTTTGGAAAACCAAAATCAGAGAGTGGTTCAAATTCAAAGATCAAAATATATCAAAACTAACTTTATCAGACAAAATGATGGTATTGCTACTGTAAGATAGTTAAAAAGTGAGTTTTGTCCTTAGATTTTTAGAAAGATCTTAAATTCTTTCAGTTCTCTTTAAATGGAGTTATACACTTTTGGAATAAAACTCATTAATTTTAACTTGGTTTAAGTCTTGTTTATTTTGATTTGCTTTAACAAGTTAAAATACAGAGAGCTTACATCTAAATGTTTTCTGAAAATTTAGACAAAAAAGTTGAAAGCACACTAGTTCACAAGGTTGCTTAAAATACTATTATGAGAGGAGACAGACCTTTCAGAGACTGACAAGAAGTCAAGGTTTGAAATTGGTTCCATATTTAACAGGAAACCAGTGGAGGTTTGTGTGAGTCAGCAGAGGAGATAAAAAGTTCTGGTCAACATGATACTGAGAAATGATCAGTTTGCAGGCAGCACATATGCAAAGAGTGGCACTAATCACTTCTGGATGACATAAATTGAAACTTGGCTTCCTCTGTGAAAGGGAGACTCTAATGTCAAATATATTTGTAATGATAAAATACTTTCTTGCTGTTTCATGTTTTTTAATTTATACACTATTAAAACATAGGGGAATTGGGAAGAATATAAAGTTGCTAATGACCGACTTTAAATTAATGCGTACTGATTTTAAAGATTAGGCTTAGGTTTTTTTTAGATGTAATCCTGAGAATTGTTGAGTATCCTCAACAGTGATCAATTTCAGTCAGAGAGGAAGGACATTTGGTAACTTGCAGGGCTTGGCCTTCATTGAATAATTATTTACTCATACAGTATATAAGGTACAACAAAGTCTTTAAAGACCTGGAAAGCACTGTTATGAGCAACTCCTCCTCCACCTCCAAACCTCTCATCTCATGAGACTCAATCCTCTCCCACCTAGTACTCAGAATCTATATGGAGATGTTGCAAGTGCTGATAAGACAACATAGACTGAAGTGAACATCTCACTAAATCAGTGGTTTTCAACCTATGGTCCTGGGACCCCTGGAGTCCGCAGACTGTCTAAGATTCCCAAAGAGGACCACACCTCCATTTGAAATTTTTTAGGAAAAAAGATTGAAAACCACTGCACTAAATGAAAGAAACAATCTGATATGAAAACTTTCAAACTGTTATCAGGAAGCAACACATCTAAATGAAACAATTTAAATTTTACTTAGATGTTGTTCTCAACAGTTTTCAGCTCAGATTTTTATAAGAAGTTCTTCTAATAGTCACTTGTATTGCAGCCAGTATAAGGGGTGTCACCAGCTCCCCCCTCCCAGTTCCTTCTTACCGCCAGTGATAGTGCTGGAATGTCTCCTTGCTTTGACAAGCTTTCCTATCTCTACTGTATCTAGTAGTGAATTTGTTGTATATAGTTGTTTAATGTTGTATAGTTAAGAGTTCCCTTAGTGTTAAGCTAGGAATAGTTAGTCCTATATGGGACTCAACCTAGGGATGGGGCATGCTCTCATCAACAGGCTTCAAAGCTTGTGACTGTTGCAAAAAACCTGTGCTAGTCAGTGATCCCCATAGAAGCTGCCTGACGCGTTTAGGGGAAACCACATGAGTGACAAGTGTTGCATTTGCAAGAGCTTCAGGCTGCAGACCAAGAAGGAGTGGGACATTGATCTCAGAGCACTCCTTCTGGAGTCGGCCCTTGCACTGGCCTTGGAGCCGACAAGATCAGACTCTGCTCCAAGCACCGTGGCCTCGGTGCGGAGTGTGCCACTGATCCCCATCCCCAGTACTGGCAAAAAAGCAAAGAAAGGCTGGGAGTGGGTGTTCTCCTATGTCCCATGAAGGGAAAGAGAGAGCTGGTGGAGAGCAAAGACCTGCATGGGGCAGCTCTTCCCCTCCAGATGGTGGCCAGGCTCTGACTCCTGTTGAGCCTACTTCAAGACCCACCTGCCACCCTGGAAAGCAGCAGAGGCACTTGGTACGCCATCCACAGCAGAGGCCTTTCAGGCCACACTGTCCTGTCCTTTCCTTTCCCCCAGATCCCTAAATGGCCCTCTCAAGGAATGAACTCACAACCTGGGTTTAGTAGGCCAGAGCTCAAACCACTGAGCTATCCCTCCTCCCCTAGTTTAAAATGTTTTATGAAACATTGTGTGTGGGTAGAAAATGTTTATCAAATGACATGACCTTCCTAATTTCAAAGGGGGGACTCTTTATATGTATCCCCCTCCCCATCCCTGTTTTGGTTTGACTCTATAACTTACGCTTTACAATTTAAATATATATGATGTGTAGAGATGCACAGTTTTTAAAGCTATTGGAGAACATTGTGATCATCTAATCTGACCTCTTGCATAATGCAGGCTGTAGAATTTCACTCAGTAGCCTCTTGCTATCTCATGGTTGAGATAGCACATAATTTGTAGAATAACATCCAATATTGATTTAATGAGGCAGGCTTTTCATTTCTTCTTCAGTATCGTGGAGCTCTGTTTGTGTATATCTGTATTTTCGTATTCTCCAATGTCCTTCATGAAAAATGTTATAATTAAGTGGTGAGAGTACTCGGGGGGATAATTAGTTTAAATTTAGTATCTTTTATTTCTGTATTTGGCAAAGGAAGACTGTGGGTTCAAACAAGGTGTCAAAAGTTTTGAATAGATAGGTCCTAGACAGGTGAGAGCAAAGCTTCTTCAAGGGGCTTTTCTTTGACGCTCCATGTTTGCCAGGTTTTGGACTGCCATCACTTTTAAAGTAGCTCACTGATGCAGACTTAGATCCGGAACTATGAATTGTTTATACAGCTGACTATATATATAAGTGATATTTACACTGAGTTTTTAGTAGGTGTGTGCGCTTTTGTATCACTAATAAACCCCATTTCTACAGAGTCCCTTCCATTAGTTAAGTAGGCACATCTACTGAACTAATTTTATTTTTATCAGCTGTATAAACAATTCATAGTTACACTTTGATACCACATTTCATCTGAGATTCTCAAATGTTAACTAATGAAGTCTTATATTCCCTTGTGATAGAGTAAGTTTTATTATCCCAGTTTCACAGAGATAAAAAACAGACACAGAAAGGTCAAGATACATGCCTCGCACTACAAAAAGTAAATAATTATGTTTAGACTAGATCACATTTCCTGTTAAAATGATCTTAAATATCATTGGTTGAAAAAATAATTAATATGTTTAAATAATATATATTTTGTTTTAATAGACATGGGATCATAACACTTCAGGCTTTTTCAGAGTCCAACAGGAAACTTTGGCTGGAAGCTATGGATGGAAAGGAACCAGTAAGGAAATTTGTTATATTATTTATTATGAGTTCAGATTTCTTGTATACAGAAGTGAAAAGAACAAATTGCTGTACATCTCAAAATATCTCAAACATGGAGAAACAGTTTACATCAACTTTTACGACACAATACATACGTGCAAACTGTATTTCGCAAGCTTTATGGACAAAACAATGGTAAAATAAACACGAATGATAAGATAATCATTAAATTAATAATGAAACAGAAAAAATAGTATATCTCAATCTGTAGTCACACATTGAGTCACTTATGTTAGTTGGGATATTGACAGTCCAGCCAACATCATATTTCGTTGGCATACAGGATACATGTTCACAGGCACAATTTGTGAATTTGAGAGCAAGTCATCTTAAGGGTGAGGCCTTTGAGCAGCAGTATCGCCACCTTTAAAGGTGCTGCAGAGAAAAGAAACTGTGATGGAGGCTGGTAGGTGTTGATGAGAGAAGCTGAGATTTCATCCTGCCATTAATCTACACTTGAGATTTCCATTGAATACAATGGCACAGCTCCACATGTAGACCCAAACGGGAGAAGATGATTATTCAGAATTATGAGCTAGATGGCACCTGGACTCACTGAACAGGTCCAACCAAGGAGTTAGGGCTGAGAGTAAACAGGGTTCACATATAACAGTACAGACTCTACAATTCTGTCTACTCACTATCATCTTTCAGCTACCCAATGTAGTTGAACTGAACTCTCATAAGAGAGACTGCCTACTAGAGGCAGCTTGTTAAGCTCATTTACAATGACTGCATAGTAAATAAATGGCAGGAGCAAGGCTTGCCCAATGCAACATGCTAATGCAAAATGTGTTTGCAGTGGCTTGAGAGCTCTTAACTGACCTGGAAGTCACAAATGTTCATATTGCAATGTTTTCTTTTTTCAGATTTACACTTTACCAGCCATTATTAGCAAGAAGGAAGAAAGTAAGTTTTTTTTAATTATGTAAAATTATTAAATATACCTGGATTTCTACAGTATAATGTCCTTGTTTTCAGGCATATTAGGGTTGCAAATTACATTATTATATTTTCATGTATTGTCAAGAATTGCTCTTTTCTGTCAACTTGCAAAAAAGTACATCCTGTCTCAAAGGTCAGTTACATCAGGTGTGAAAAAGTCTTCAATGTTTGTATTATAATCAAATATAAATTGGGAGAAAATAAAATAAATCATGCTTCTGGCTAACGTGGTTCCAAAACAGTACACTATATATAATGTCACTCTAGATAGCTATAGATATATTCATAGTTCTATATATAAATGTATATATAAAATCAAATGGACCACCTGCACCCTGACATAATAATATCCCTGCACCTGATAACTTGTTTATGGTCTTCAGACTTAGGAATATTATGGCTTTTATTGTGGTGATGGGCAAACATTATGTTATCATGCAGTTACTCCATTATATTTTGTGTGTGTCTGTGCAGGTGTCACACACACACACATTATTATTATTCTTTGTTTCCCATCCATCAGCTCAGCAATAACAATGGAGCCAAATGAAGTCTGTCCAACTCTTTCTATCTTGTACCAGCTTCACAGTTCCATTCATATTTAAACCTTTTGTATGTCATTTTTCACTGGGTTTATCCTACACATCCTGTAACGTAACCTGACTCCTCCCGTTTCATCTCTCAATCATGTAGCCATTGCTGCTTCCAGTACCAAGCTGAAAAAATCGGGCAATAGCATGCCTCCTTGTCTTACTCCTGAGTCATTCTGTCAGCATCTTGTTTACTCTCACCGCACTCATTGACTTGCTGTAGATGTTTTCTATCTGCTTGACTGATTTTTTGGGGATGCCATACAGTCTCATAACTTTCTGCTAACTGCTCTCAAAAGTGCGTTTGAGGTTTATAAAGTTGTTGTAACAGGTTCAGTTGTGTTTTGTATACTTCTCTGATATCTGTCTTATCACACATAACTGATCTATTATACTTCATCTTGGTCTAAATCCATCCTGTTCTGCAAGAACCACTTCCACATGCCTCTTCATTCTCCTCTGCACCATTTTGGTGAATGCTTTTCCTGGCACGCACAATAAGCCGATCCCTCTGTAGTTTCTTATGCTCACTCCAATCTCCTTTTTTTTATAGACTGGTACTGTTTTCGCTTTCCCCCATTTGCTCGACACTTGCTTTTGTTTGTAAATCTTGTTGAATAGTTTGTGCATCACATTTACCAAGTGTTCCTCCCTTGCTTGCAGTATCTCTGCAGTTACATTGTCATTACCTGTTGCCTTTTTCTTTTCCAAACTTCCGAGGTATCGAGATATTTACTTCTTTGTCTAAGAATTCCAGCATCTTTTCTCCCTCATTTATGCTGGGAAGCTTTTCTATAACCATTTCATCTACTGTGTTCCGCACATTGTACAGCTCTTCAAAATATTATTTCCATCACGTATTCTTTGCTTGTTCATGCTCAGTTTGTCTTTCACTGCCAACATCTTCAACTCATATGTCCCACTCAGTTCTCTCATCTTACAATTCCACTCCTGTGCCACATTTCTCTTCACATATTCTTCTACTTCCTTATATTGTTGGCTTATCCAGTTGTTTCTGTCTCTCTTTGCTTTCTGTGTTATCTGTCTAGCAGCCTATTGTACTTAGCTCTAAGACTTTAGTCCTATTTTTTATTCTCCTTCAGCTTCCTATGTTTGTCTCACAGCTGCAGCACTTCATCCATTATCCACCTGGGTCTCTTTGTTTTGTCCTTGTAGCCCAATGCTTGTAATCCCATTTTTATATTGTTCCATGTTGTTCCATGCCCCGGGGTGCAATCTGGACTGTGGAGCTCCTGTGCCCCCTTTTCCTCTCCTGCCCACAGAGTCTCCTACACTGCCATGTTAGTGAACAGCAAACCCTCCAGGCTCTGTTAATTCAGCCATCGGTGAGCAAAGGTACACCCATCTTAGTTCCATAAAGACTTTCCCAAGCCACTCATGAATTGTATATAGGGAGACACCAGCAAATTCCCCCAGCCCCAGCTTTACACTCCAGAAATGCGTGTCTTACACTGCTCAAGACTTTCTTGAGCAATGCAAGCTCATTAATTAGTTTCAAGTATCAGAGGGGTAGCCGTGTTAGTCTGAATCTGTAAAAAGCAACAGAGGGTCCTGTGGCACCTTTAAGACTAACAGAAGTATTGGGAGCATAAGCTTTCGTGGGTAAGAACCTCACTTCTTCAGATGCAAGAAGTCTTGTTTTTGTGGATACAGACTAACATGGCTACTCCCTGATACTTGATAGCCTTCGAAGAGTGGCAAACTAATTAATACAGAGGGTCGTGTGGCACCTTTAAGACTAACAGAAGTATTGGGAGCATAAGCTTTCGTGAGTAAGAACCTCACTTCTTCAGATGCAAGAAGATTTGTAAAAAGCAACAAAGAGTCCTGTGGCACCTTATAGACTAACAGACGTATTGGAGCATAAGCTTTCGTGGGCGAATACCCACTTCGTCAGATGCAGATTTAGTAAGATTTCATTGCATCTGAAGAAGTGAGGGTTTTTACCCATGAAAGTTTATGCCCAAATAAATCTGTTAGTCTTTAAGGTGCCACTGGACTCCTTGTTGTTTTAGAACTATAGAATATCAGGGTTGGAAGGGACCTCAGGAGGTCATCTAGTCTAACCCCCTGCTCGCAGCAGGACCAATCCCCGGACAGATTTTTGCCCCAGATCCCTGAATGGCCCCCTCAAGGATTGAACTCACAACCCTGGATTTAGTAGGCCAATGCTCAAACCACTGAGCTATCCCTCCCCTCTTTTCTTTGAAGGGTAGTGGACATGCTCCAGCCTCTGTAATCTGAGTGGATCCCCCAAGCGCTTTTGACAAACTCACTGTCTTACATTAAACATCAAGCCAAGTTTATTAGCTAGAGAAAGATAGATTTTAAGTGATTAAGTGACATTGGCATAGAAGATTAGAGTTGATTACAAAAGGAAATAAAAGAGCAAAACCGCTATCTAAATCCTATATTTTACCAGGCTAATAATTCTAAAAGCAAGAGGATTTCTCCCACCCAAAACTTCACAGCAGTTTCTGCTAACTGGTTCATTCTCTTATTGTTTTGTTTCTGTATTCTTAGAATGTGCATCTGTCAGGATTCCCTCCCCACTCTGAACTCTGGGGTACAGATGTGGGGATCCGCATGAAAGACACCCCCTAAGCTTATATTCCAACAGTTTAAGTTAAAAACTTCCCCCAGGCACAAATTCCTTTCCTTGTCCTTGGACGGTATTGCTGCCACCACCAAGTGATTTAAACAAACATTCAGGGAGGGGCCACTTGGAGCCCTATCTCCCCCAAAATATCCCCTCAAGCTCCTTCACCCCCTTTCCTGAGGGGGGGGGGAGGCCTTGAGAATAATATACCAACCGGTAGGTTAACAAAGTGAGCACAATCCCTGGTTTTTAGGGCACTGAAAATCAATCAGGTTCTTAAAAGAAGAATTTTATTTAAAAAAAAATTAAAAGAATCACACCTGCAAAATTGGATTGAAGATAACTTTATAGGGTAAATAAAAAGATTTAAAACACAGAGGATTCCCCTCTAGGCTCAACTTTAAAGTTACAAAAACAGGCATAAACCTCCCTTTTAGCATAGGGAAAATTCACAAATTAAACAAAAGATAATCTCACGCATTTCCTTGCTTTACTTACAATTTCTGTAATTTTTAGATGTATCAGTCCCGGATCTTTTTAGGAGCTGGGTTACCTGCTTGGTCTCTCTCTTTGTCCCGAGAGGGAACCAACAAAGAGAGCACAAACAAAACCTCCTCTCTCCCCCCTCTTCCCCCCCCCCCCCATTTGAAAGTATCTTCTTTCCTCATTGGTCCTTCTGGTCAGATGCCAACAAGGTTAATTGAACTGATTAACCCCTTACCAGTAAGTGATTCTGTACCTCTGGCCAGGAGGGATTTATGTTACTGCATACATAAAGGTTGTTACCCTTCGCTTTATATTTATGACAGCATCCTTTTATACAGAGACACGCTTTTGGCCATACAAGTGTTTTATTTTTATTTCTAACTTTTATTTCACTTTTATTTCTAACAGATGTTAAAGAATTCTGGTTTTGAAATATACATACTAAAAATATAACAACAAACACACATGAATGTACTAATGAGCAGAAAGTTTGATTGCATTCTTTTAGGATAAAGATGTAATTAAACAATAATATAAATAATAGTTACTACCTCTAGGTGCTATGCTTTTATGGACAAATGTTTAGGGCTGACATTTGATCCTAACATGAAGATGTAACTAACCAGAAAGCCAGATTAAAGTAAATAATGTATTTTTCTTCAATTTATAGTGTTCTTAAATGAAGCAGGTTTTAACTTTGTGAGGAAATGTATTGTTGCTGTGGAGACAAGAGGTAGGTATTACATTACACTCTATATATTACATAGTATGCATATGGTTTTCTCTGACATAGGTTACTTTACAATGCTTAAACAGAAAATATTTTCCAAGTGCAGTTTGGAATCTATGTGTCACTCAACTTGTACTTTTCACAGCTGAAACACTGTTTTCAAAATCTTCCATAAAGACTGTCTTTAATTTATCATTTAAGAATAAATTATTGCAACTTATTGTTTTTTAAAAAAATTAACACTTTTCTGTTATTAGTCCATTTAATGCTCAGTTGTATTTAATACACATTGGGACAAAATTATCCCTAGCTTACTCCCTTAACTTTATTTGCCTTACACCAGTTATACATTTCATCCATTGTTCATCCATTGTTTGTGTTTAATAACAATAGTAGGAAATGTATGCACTATATGGGAAGAACAACAAAATAATAGTGTAGCTACTGCTGATATAATATTTTACTACTCATAATAAATCAGTCCTCAGTTATTCCTACGTAACCTTCTGAAACAAATAAGGTCATGTGCTTCTTACTGAGAGCAGAATTTTGAACATTATGTTGAAAGAGGCACCAATAATACAAGCATTTTTAAATAGTAAAACTTGATATGGCAAATAGACAAAGTTTAATGACATCAAAATTAAAATTAAATATATGTATTAGGAATGATTTTCTAAATAAATTGGCTGAACTTAAGAGGCATCCTCCTGTTTAGGCTTTTGAGATTGCGACAAATTATAATTGTTTTTTCTCAAACATCCTCAGAAAAGAGCTTTGCCATGGTTACACCTAAGAACTCTCTATAGTATAAGGTGCTAAGGAAAAAAAGGAGATCAAGTCAAGTCAAGTCCCATCATTTGAGTGTTAAAATATAATACTATAAAGGCCTAAAATAGAACATTATCCAGTAGCATTTTCGCATACTGTACTATAAATAATATTCTTTGCATTTGGGCCATGCCTGTCTCAACTGTTTGAGGATAATTGGGACCTAAGGCTGTCTCTTTATCTTGTTTTGGGCTCTACAAACTAAAACAATCCTGTCATTCAGCATTGACAAAGTAGCTGCAGTACTGCAGATAAACAAGGAAAACGCTAGACTGTGCAGATATTTTAAGTCGAATAGTTTGTATCACCAGTAAATTTTGTACAAAAGTAATTACTGTAATTGTCAGCAACATTTGACTATGGAGGACATTATTCCATTCTCATTTGCACTGGTGTAAATTCAGAGTAACTCCATTGAAGTGGCTTGCGTTACACAAGTTTACATTTCTTGGTAAGCAAGAACAGGGCTAGGAAGTGAGGACATGCCTCTAGAGTGCTTCTGGGACTTATTTTTCACTTCTCAGACATCATTCCAGTGTCTGCTATCATGGCACCTTTCCATGAGTCAGTTAGACAGAATGTTGGGCCCTTTCGTGGGGGTTTCATTTAATTAACATGTAGCTAAGATTTGTTTATAATATGGTGTAATTTCAGTAAAATATGTGTGGTAATTTTCCAAAATGGCACTAAATAGTCCAAAGTGGTGTACAGGAATTTAGCTGCATAACTTCCTATAAATTGATGGATGGTTAAACCTCATAAACTATTTTGAAAATTTACACCCAAATGTCTCACCTATGTGTCCAGTTACATGAACATGCTGTACTTTTGGTGCCATGATTCTGTTCATTATCCTGTATTTTTTCCATATAGGTATCACAATCTTGGGGCTGTACAGAATAGGAGGTGTAAACTCCAAAGTGCAAAAACTGATGAATACCATATTTTGTAAGTTTTGGAAGATTTTGTATGAAAAACTCTAATATCCACTAAGGACATTTTGGACATGATTTCCTACAATGTCTCTGCTCAAAAATGTGTGTACAATAGTAAGTTTAGTTTGCATTTGCAATTACAGGTGGCAAATTAAGTGAGTAAGCATGCAAATAGTTAGCTATGTATGTAACTGGCCACTGTTACTCAGGACAGGTCTACACTACAGCCAGGATCGACGGTTTGAGATTGATACACGAGCGGTCGATTTAGCAGGTCTAGTAAAGACCTGCCAAATCGACTGCAGATGGCTCTCCAGTCAACCCCTGTACTTCTACCCCCTACAACCTCCTGCGGCATAGACCCCGCAGTAACTCAACCTAAGGTACATCGACTCCAGCTACATTATTCACATAGCTGGAATTGTGTAGCGTAGGTCGTGTAGTAGTGTAGACATAGCCTCAGTTTGTGCAGAGTCATTGAAATTGCATACACAGACTATGGATAGATGTGCATTTTTCACAAATAATTTAGTTTATTTATTTGAATTTATTAAAAAATGAAACAGGAAATGGCATGGAATACCAAACACCCAACTTTAGGTCAATATATTACAACCATCATCCATTAATAACTCATAGTTTATAAGATTTTTCTTTTTTGGTGGTCCTGGGGTTTCCCTTATTTTGCTAATCTGGATATAACCTCCCTCTCTTTTGAAGATTGCTCTATATCAAAACCAAAGCAACTGGCAACCCCTGTATCACCTTGGGTTTAGTTTACTCTTTGAAGTTGGGCACATAGTTGAGATGTCTATGTACTAGATGCTATTCCATTTTTCTGACACTTGACAAAAATTAAAGGATTTCAATGTATGTTCAAGGTGTTAGTTAATCTGGGTAATAAAATAACCATAAGAAATTAACACAAAATCTTTGTATGTTGTTGAAGTGTTGTGTTGCTTTCCTAACTAGTCTGCTAGTCAAAGTATAATACAGTCCTAATTCAATTTTCTACCAGCCCCGAAATCTCCTCCTGATATGGATATTGATATGGACGTTTGGGACAATAAAACAATAACAAGCGGACTAAAAAACTACCTCAGGTGAGTATGATGCTCTACGTGTATCTTATTTCATGTCCATTTAATCTTATTTATTGATATTGCATTACATCTCTTTCACCCCCTTAGAACACTAAATATATATAGTGATTTTGGCTAGCCTAATAATATTCCAGTAATTATATATAAATGAATCTGCATTTGATTATGCTATCTGTCTGCCTGCTGTTGAAACAGTTGTGCTCTATAAAACCCTACATTTGGAGGGGGGATAAGTTAATTGCATTTGTTGATCTGTAAATCCTTTATCTAAACTGCACAGTATGAGACAATCTTTCTAATTTATTAAATCCTTTATCTAAATTGCACAGCATGATATTTCACTAATTTATTGTTAGGGCAGGATAAAATTGTGGCTCCCTGCATAAATGTTAATTCTCATTTCATATCCTATGATACAGGTCACTTTACAGGAATTGGGAATAAATATATCCCCAAACAATTAGCAAATTCATACTAAACCTTCAGCAATTTCGAAACCCTTTAAAAATAAGGGTCATGATTTTCTAGAGTGACTGTGATTTTGGGGTCCTCAACTTTTGGGTCACAATTTGGGACACTTTGAAGGGACCAAGCTTGTAGAGGGTAGGTGTTCAGCACTTCCTAAAAATCCAAACCTCTGAAACTCAGTCAAGTTGGTCATCCAAAAATGTAGGCATCAAAAATCACTAGTCACTTTTGAAAATCTTGGTTAGGGTGAGGTTGTTACTTATGCAATTTTATAATAAGAAATGGCAGTAATAATGTTTCTTATGACTGCAGACAATTCATAAGTTGCCTTTTGAATGAAGAGTCTTCCCAGTTCACTACATATCAGGATTTCAGTGCCATACTGGGGTCTTCATGATATATTTGGATTTCACCAGCTGAAGCTTGAAGCCTAATTGGCCCCTCACTTTTCTACCTTCAGCAACACTGCTGATGATTTCGGTGGAGTTATGCCTGATTTTACAGCTTTGTAAGTGAGAAGGCAGTCAGGCCCGTGGTCTGTGATCAAGGCAATGGTATTGGCATTCCTCTTTAAGTTACTCACAGAGTGGCACTGGATTTAGCTAGAGAAGATTTTCATCAGATCTTGCATGTGACTGAATGGTGCTATGGTTGTGGCCTGTAGGCAATGAATTCGTTTCATTGGACATAATTATCTGGCACCCAGATGATAAGGTGACAGTCATCATATAAAAGCATATTGAAATAGTAGCAACAGCAATAAAATACAAGAAAGAATTTTAAAAAGTAATACATTTTCTAAAATATTTTTTTTAATTTTATGACCAGGTGTCTTACAGAACCACTGATGACCTTCAAGTTGCACAAGGATTTCATTATTGCCGTTAGTAAGTAAAACACTAAAGAAATTAGTAAGTCTTCAGGAGAGTAATACTCTTTTTGATCCATCTCTTACCCACTGTTTCTGGAGAACTTTCCTCACACTATATCTTCCCATGTTCAGCCTACTTTTGTTTCAAATAACCTAGACAATGATTTATTTCAAGAGATATGAAATTGTACATACGTGGACATTATTATATATTTGTAGTGCATTAGCACCAACTGGCCCCAATCATAAGCCCCAGGCTCACCGTGCTGGGTTCTGTACTAACATAATAAAAAGACAGTTCCTACCCCCGAGGAACTCAAAATCGAAGTTTGTATGTACGTAATATTCTCTCTCCCTCCCTCCTCCACACACCCACACACACAGAATCTCTGTTAAAAGAATATTAAGGTTTAAAAGTCAAGCACTCAAAAGTTAATAAATGCTAGAATTAAGGTTCTGTGCCTTTGCAACCTTAATTATTTGGATTTTTTTCTGATACTTACAAATACATAAAGTGCTAATTATCCTCATCTCTCCTCAAACCACCATAAGAGGAAATATAAAGGGGGGTTAGATGCTGTTAAAGATCATTGGGTCAAATGATTACTCCTTGTTTGACAGAACAAGGAGTAATGGTCTCAAGTTGCAGTGGGGGAGGTTTAGGTTGGATATTAGGAAAAACTTTTTCACTAGGAGGGTGGTAAAGCACTGGAATGCGTTACCTAGGGAGGTGGTGGAATCTCCTTCCTTAGAGGTTTTTAAGGTCAGGCTTGACAAAGCCCTGGCTGGGATGATTTAGTTTGGAATTGGTCCTGCTTTGAGCAGGGGGTTGGACTAGATGACCTCCTGAGGTCCCTTCTAACCCTGATATTCTAT
The DNA here is from genome assembly GCF_013100865.1 of Trachemys scripta elegans. Classification (NCBI taxonomy): domain Eukaryota; kingdom Metazoa; phylum Chordata; order Testudines; family Emydidae; genus Trachemys; species Trachemys scripta. Next base: position 315,113,510 of record NC_048298.1, on the reverse strand, counting down.
GATTCTATGAAATCCTGGCTCTGTTGAAATCAATGGCAAAACTCCGGCTGACTTCAGGATTTCACCCATTGTATTAACTGAGTTTATTTGAAGTACAATTCCCAGAATGTTCATGTAATAAACATATCTGAACTGTTCTCAGATTTTTGGAAGGCAGTTTTAACAGCAGATTGATGGTTTGCCTTATTGTAATGTGTAGTGTGCCCTAGTGTAGTGTTATTAACATCATCCTTACACACATCTTTGGGTGCACCTTAATTTAATAACATTCTCCTTATTTTTATTTAACAGAATCCGATGACCAAAACTACAGGGTTGAGGCAGTACATGCACTTGTTCATAAATTACCAGAGAAAAACAGAGAGATGCTGGACATCCTAATCAAGCATTTGGTCAAGTAATTCCACCATTATTTTTGTCTGTTTGGTGTTTAGGAGTATGGACTTGGATGTGGGCTTCTTCCCCCCCCCCCCTTTTGTTTGTCAATTTTGGCTCTTCAAAATTGTTTGTTTGTTTTACCTGAGAAGATAAGTACTTGAAAATTAGATCAGACTTGTAAAATGCAGGACAAAATTTTGTGACAAAAGAACTGCCAACTAGAAATAGGGTCATAACTCAGAGCCCTGGAGGTTCCCAGAAAGTGATTATATTTATTAAATGGGTCTAATTCATATAACAGCATTTAAAAGAGAACTGGATAAATTCATGGAGGTTAAGTCCATTAATGGCTATTAGCCAAGATGAGTAAGGAATGGTTTGTCAGAGGGTGGAGATGGATGGCAGAGAGAGATCACTTGATCATTACCTGTTAGGTTCACTCCCTCTGGGGCACCTGGCATTGGCCACTGTCGGTAGACAGAATACTGGGCTAGATGGACCTTTGGTCTGACCCAGTATGGCCGTTCTTATGTTCTTACATAACTGTTCTCAATCATGCTCTCAGTGCATGAATTAACACCAATGAAATTGAATTGATGACCAAAGCTGTCCTTATGATTTCACCCATTGTTTTAGCTGAGTTTATATGAAGTACAATTCCCAGAATGTTCATGGAATAAATATAACTGATCCATAACTGATGACCTTACTCAGTCTTAGTCAGTGGTCAATACGAGATGCTTCAGAAGAAAGTTTACGAACTGTGTCATAGCAGATGTGAAAAAATCTGTGTGTTTCCCCCTGCACCCCAAATGAGATCTCACTCTGATCTCTAATGGATAGACATTGGCTTTATCCAGAAGAATGAGATTTTTATATCCCTTCCAAAATATTTATCATTAATTATGATAACTCTGGATATTCTTGATAGCTATATAAATTCCCAGTCTCTTCTTGAATCTTGCTAAATGCTTGTCATCAGCAACTTCATGTAGCAATGAGTACCACAATCTAATTATGCCTTCTGTGAAAAACTTTCCTTTTATCAGTTTTGAATCTGCCACCCTTTAATTTCATTGACTGTCCCTTTGTTCTTATGTTATGAGACAAGAAAGATATAAATTCCTGTTCTACTCTCTCTAGACAATTCATTATTTTGTGTTTTTCTGGTACTCATCTCCTTTCTAAAGTAAACCCAATCTTTTCAATCTCTCTTCAGATGATAGTTTTTCCAGGCCCTTTATCATTTTCATTGCTCTTTTTGAACACCTTCCAGTTCTGAATTATCCTTTTTGAGGTAAGGTGATGAGTACTTTACATAGTAGTCCAGCTGAGGCAATACCATTGGCTTAAATAAAGGCATTAGATTATTTTCCATCCCATTCCTTATGTGTCCAAATATCTTCTTTGTTTTGTTCACCTCAGCTGCACACTGAGAAGAGGTTTCCATTGAACCATCCACAACCCTCTCCTGAGTTGATAGTTAATTTAGAACCCTTTAAGATAAATGAGTAATTTATATTTTCCCCTCCAATGTGCACTCTTGCTTCTATTAAAAAAATAAAACCACACTGTATGATTTGCTGGCTATGTAATATAAGTCACACTATTTTAATTTGTTTTAATCCATGTACTTCCTTTCCCTATCCCTCTTCCCTGTATCTGTCTGCATATATTTGTCTAATCCCAGATTTCATGCCCTTTGGGACATAAACAGGTTGTTATTTTTTTAAGAAAAAGAGAACCTCTGAAAAGGAGCATGCACAGTTATGATGTTATATAAATATATCATAATGCATTAGCAAACGGGCAAACAATAGAGACTTGACATTATCTGCAAAAAAAGAAAAGAAGTATTTCACTCTTTGAAAAACTTCCCATGCAAATTACACATTTGCCTCCTTGAGAATACAGATAATTTCATAATGTGCTTTAATAACTCCACACTTCCAGACTACAGGTAGCCAGGAGTCTGCAAATTGGTAATATCCAAAATTTACTGTCACCTGTGATACAGCAAAGAGCGAGATTTCCAGGAGAAAGCAATTGTGCCTTGATGAATGAGGCATGCAGCCACCTGAAATGTATGATTACGTGGGTCTGTATCCATTCAATACCCCAGCAAAAGTAGGACTAGTGAAGAGAAAATTGGTTATCAAAGTGTTCCATATTACAAGCATTCTGAACAGCAATTCTTTTTTTTTCTTTCCTTTTGCAACAGAGTGAGCCTTTGATGCTATATCAAAATTTCTGCCTAGTCATTTATTGTCAGAATAATATTAAATACATCATTCTATTTATTAACTAAATGAACCAATTTGTCACCAAGGAAACCCAAGCATAGTGCAAACATTACTCTTTGTGTTCTGTAGTCTATATTTTCAGATTATATAGTTTGATTAAAAAACCTTAAAACTTTTTGTGCAGGATAGTAACTTGTGCTTCTAAAAAAGAACTAATTTTCATGGTTTGGGCCTCAAATGAGCATCTGTCTACCAGAATTGTTACTTAAACTGAAATCTGAGATGTTTTAAGCTACTCTTAATTAGGTGAAATAGAAGCTGAGTTCAGTAGAAGGCATTTATATTCCTCCATTTTTATCTGGTTATCGGGAATCCAAAGAAATTAATCCTAGTTTTTACTGGATATCATTGTAAATGAGGCATCAAACTCTGCAGTTTGAAATGGAAAAGGAATATTTTTTTGTATTCGCAGACTCACTCCTCCAGTCATCTCATTCTCTTCTGTGCCCCAGAGAATTCTGTTATCCACTCACTACTATATGTACCTAGTACTAACAGCTCAACAATCAGAATGAGAGAGGTCATGGGGTCTATGCCCAGGATTGGAAGCCAGCAACTCCTGAGATTTGATCCTGCTTCTGACAGATTCCCTCTGTGACCTGTGGAAAGTCATTTAATATTTCAACCTCAGTTTTCCCATCTTTGTAATGGGGATGGTTTGTTACATACCATGTACCATCTTTGTTATGGTACTTGCCTACCAAACAATGGTGCTCCAAAGATTAGTTTAGTTAGTTTTTATATAATGCTTTAAAAAACAAATAGAGCTACCAGTATGTATGGGCCAAGTGATCTTACTTCAAAAGGTAAAAGTATCAAACTCGTCACATGGCCTTGATTAATGGAAAGCTCTCAGAGGTAGTTTGTGAATTAGAAGAAAATGAGGGAGGGGGGCTGTTTGTTTTAACTCATATTTTAAAACTTTTGTGGATGAATCTTGCTGCTCACAAATGATGGGGTCTGCAGAATATCAGGGACTAAGAATAAATACACTAAAGAGGCAGCTAAAATGTTGTTTGTCATCTCTAGAAATGATCATAGTAATAGAGTGCTTAGTGCAATATCAGATAACAATGACAGGGAGCAATCATAAAGCAGAATGAGGAAGGAAGAAGTTAATTCCACGGCAACTGATTCTATTCAGTTTAGCAAGGCTCAGTAAGATTCTCTAGAAATTGCTGAATAGGCTAGGACAATAGGAGAACTGTAGCATTGGAACCAGTGGTAATTATTTGTAAGAGTTTGTGAGGTTGTGACATGTATCCGGCAAACATTCTTATTTATGAAGAGAGAAAAGGGGGAGGGAGAGACACTGAGAAGTACTGGTAAGAGTTTTTTACTTCACTATCTGGTAAATGTAGAAAAACTTTCAAAGTAGTCAGTATGTCAGTTAGAGAAAAAGAGAAACAGTGGACAGTGTAGGTTAATGAAAAACAAAACACAGAATATGGACTAACAGGTTTTAAAGTCAGAAGGGACCTGACCTTATGTACAACACAGGCAAAAAAAATCACCTATTAATTCCTATATCAATCCTATATCTTGTGACTGATCTCTAGAGCATGTGTTTTTAGAAAGATATTTCATTGCTCTGAGGCCCCTATCCTACAAAGATTTACACTCTTACTTGATTTAGCACATTTAAGTAATCCCATTGTGTTGAGTGCATAGTCAAGCATGAGCATAAATCAGTGCAGGATTTGGGGCCTTTGTGGATAAACAAATACAGTAGTCATACTGCAGTGTATTTTGATTTTAGTAAGCTATTTAATGCATGCCACATTTTCATTTAATGTGGACTAGATCCACTGTTGAACTCTCAGGCCGTCAAGGCTTTTTGGTTGCACAGGAACGGACCAAATGGCAAACGATCACTATGGCCAACTGTCCGGCTAAGCGTTGAAGATCAGTGGTTCATACCAGGACCCACAACCTCCTGTTCACAACCCTCAGGTTAATAACCTAGGTTATATTCTGCTCCTGGAAAGAAGCATTCAGAGCAAGCCTATGCTGATCAGGGAAGTATTCTGCAAAGGAAGAGCCACATTCATGATGGAAAACCCTTATGTCTTCTCTGAGCTCAGACAAGTAATTCAAAATTTACTCCATGAAAGCCAGTGAACTTCAGAGTGGAAGAGGAGCTGCCAATGTTGAATACCTGCTCTGTCACATAAAATACCAAAGAGGCATGCACTGGGCTTAACTTTAATACAGTTCACAACTTTATATACTCATCAAGTACCTTCTGCCATTCCACTGACATCCTGTTTGCCACTCCAGCTTCCCTGTGCATTGAATAATATTCCCAAATGCGTGGGGCATAGAATCAACTAGATTCTAGTCACAAGGCCACTGTGTTTTCTTGTCATAGCTCGAGTACTATCAGTTCAAATACCAATCCAACCCACATGCCAAGAATTGCCTGTTAGAAAGCTTTAAAGATTTCTTTTCCCCCCTGTAGCCCATATCAGTAGACAGCAAAAGAGGCAGTGCTCATATATGAATTCTTCTCACTCATCTTGGACAAATGTTACAAGTTGGTCAGAGGAAGACACCTATGTAGTTTCATCCATGTGTACTGAGAATACCGGCTCTCCTCAGCCTCTGAAGCTATGTCATGAAAACCATGTCACATCAGCTGACTCTGACATTGGAGGAAGTAATTGTTTTGACAGGACACAGGGTGCAAGCAACATTTCCCAAATTATGAGCTTTTGGCACCTCTTATTATTTGCAGTGATATGACATATGATGCTTGGAGGGCTTTCGTATTTACAACATATTTATGTAATAGAACAGTGGATTTTCATCGACTCATAGAGGATTAGGGTTGAAAGAGACCTCAGGAGGTCATCTGGTCCAACCCCCTGCTCAAAGCAGGACCAACCCAAGCTAAATCATCCCAGTCAGGGCTTTGTCAAGCTCGGCCTTAAAAACCTCTAAGGATGGAGATTCCACCACCTCCCTAGTTAATCCATTCCAGTGCTTCACCACCCTCCTAGTGAAATAGCTTTTCCTAATATCCAACCTTGACCTCCCCCACTGCAACTTGAGACCATTGCTCCTTGTTCTGTCATCTGCCACCACTGAGAACAGACTAGCTGTATTCTCTTTGGAACCCCCCTTCACGTAGTTGAAGGCTGCTATCAAATCCCCCCTTATTCTTCTTTTCTGCAGGCTAAATAAGCCCAGTTCCCTCAGCCTCTCCTCATAAGTCATATGCCCAAGCCCCCTAATCATTTTCTTTGCCCTCTGCTGGACCCTCTCCAATTTGTCCACAGCCTTCCTGTATTGGGGGGCCCAAAAGTGGACGCAATAATCCAGATGTGGCCTCACCAGTGCCGAATAGAGGGGAATAATCACTTCTCCGGATCTGCTGTCAATGCTCCTATTAATGCAGTCCAAGCCTTCTTGGCAACAAGAGCACACTGTTGACTCATCTCCAGCTTCTCATCCACTGTAATCCCTGGGTCCTTTTCTACAGTACTACCCCTTAGCCAGTCGGTCCCCAGCTTATAGCTGTGCATGGGATTCTTCCCACCTAAGTGCAGAACTCTGCACTTGTCCTTGTTGATCCTCATCAGATTTCTTTTGGCCCAATCCTCTAATTTGTCTAGGTCACTCTGGACCCTATCTCTATCCTCCAGCACATCTACCTCTCCCCCCAGATTAGGGTTATCTGAAAACTTGCTGAGGGTGCAATCCATCCCATCATCCAGATCATTAATGAAGGTGTTGAACAAAACCGGCTCCAGGACCGACCCCTGGGGCATTCCACTTCATACTGGCTGCCAACTAGACATCGAGCCATTGATCACTACCCATTGAGATGGACAATCTATCCAGCTTTCTATCCATCTTATAGTCCATTCATCCAATCCATATTTCTTTAACTTGCTGGCAAGAATACTGTGGGAGACTGTATCAAAAGCTTTGCTAAAGTCAATGTGTATCACATCCACCACTTTCCCCATAACCACAGAGCCAGTTACCTCATCATAGAAGGCAATCAGGTTGGTCAGGCATGACTTGCCATTGGTGAATCTACATTGACTGTTCCTGATCACCTTCTCTCCTCCAAGTGCTTCAAAATGGATTTCCTGATGACCTGCTCCATAGTTTTTCCAGGGACTGAGGTGAGGCTGAGTGGATTTTTTTCATAAAGATGGATGCTTGGTCTCCAAATGGTTCAGCACTCCTTCCTTTTATAATCATATTTATGGCCATATTCAGGGCACAGATTATGCAACAAGTTCTTGGAATATATTGGAGTCTTTTTTTTATTTTAGAAGCTACTAGGGAAGAGGCTGTTCTAGATTTTATTTTGACAAATAGGGAGGAACTAGTTGAGAATTTGAAAGTGGAAAGCAGCTTGGGTGAAAGTGATCATAAAATGATAGCATTCATGATTCTAAGGAATGGTAGGAGGGAAAACAGCACAATAAAGATAATGGATTTCAAGAAAACAGACATTAGCAAAAGAGTCCTACAAAAAGTGGAAACTAGTTCAAATTACAAAGGATGAATATAAACAAATAACACAAGTATACAGGGACAAAATTAGAAAGGCCAAGGCACAAAACAAGATTAAACTAGCTAGAGACATAAAGGGTAAAATGAAAATATTCTACAAATACATTAGAAGCAAGAGGAAGACCAAGGACAGGGTAGTCCCATTACTCAAGAAGGGGGACAAAACAATAACAGAAAATGTGGAAATGGCAGAAGTACTAAATGACGTTTTTGTTTCAGTTTTCACCAAAAAGGTTAGTAGCAATTGGACATCTAACATACTGAATGCCGGTGAAAATGAGCTAGGATCAGAGATTAAACTAGGGAAAGAACAAGTTAAAAATTACTTAGACAATTTAGATGCCTTCAGGTCACCAGGCCTGATGAAATACATCCTAGAATACTCCAGGAGCTGACTGAGGAGATATCTGAGCCATTAGCTTAGTCATAGAAGACAGGAGAGATTCCAGAGGACTGGAAAAGGGCAAGTATAGTGCCAATCTATAAGAAGAGAAAAGAGGACAACCCTTGTAATTACAGACCAGTCAGGTGGTTAACTTCAGTACCTGGAAAGATAATGGAGCAAATAATTAAGCAATCAATTTCCAAACACCTAGAAGATAATAAGGTAAGTAACAGTTAGCATGGATTTGTCAAGAAAAATCATGTCACACCAATCTAATAGCTTTCTTTGACAGGGTAACAAGTGTTGTGGATAGGGGAGAAGTGGTAGATGTGGTTATTTTGACTTTAGTAAGGCTTTTTATACTGTCTCGCATGACCTTCTCATAAACTAGGGAATTACAACCAAAGTGGAGCTATTATAAGGTAGGTGCATAACTGGTTGGAAAACCATTCCCAGAGAGTAGTTATCAGTGGTTCACAGTCAAGCTGGAAAGGCATATCAAGTGGGGTCCCACAGGGATAAGTTCTGGGTCCCGTTCTGTTCAATATCTTCATCGGTGATTTAGATAATGCAATAGAGAGTACATTTACAAAGTTTGCAGATGATACCAACCTGGGAGGGGTTGCAGGTGCTTTGGAGGTTAGGATTAAAATTCAAATTGATGTGGACAAGCTGGAGAAATGGTCTGAAGTAAAAAGGATGAAATTCAATAAGGACAAATGCAAAGTATTCCACTTAGGAAGGAACAATCAGATGCACACATACAAAATGCGAAATGACTGCCTAGGAAGGAGTACTGCAGAAAGGGATCTGGGGGTCATAGTGGATCACAAGCTAAATATGAGTCAACAGCATAATGCTGTTGCAAAAAAAGAAAACATGGTTCTGGGATGTATTAGCAGGAGTGTTGTAAGCAAGACACGAGAAGTAATTTGTGCACTCTACTCTGTGCTGCTACTCAGCTGGAATATTTTGTCCGGTTCTGGGTGCCACATTTCAGGAAAGATGTGGACAAATTGGGGAAGGCAAGAGAAGGGCAACAGAAATTATTAAAGGTCTAGATAACATGACCTTTGCGGGAAGACTGAAAAAATTGGGTTTGTTTAGTGTAGAAAAGAGAATATTGAGAGATGACATGATAAGTTTTCAAGTACATAAAAGGTTGTTACAAGGAGAAAGGAGAAAAAATATTCTCCTTAACTTCTGAGGATAGGACAAGAAGCAATGGGGTTAAACTGCAGCAAGGGCGGTTTAGTTGGACATTAGGAAAAACTTCCTAACTGTCAGGGTGGTTAAGCACTGGAATAAATTGCCTAGGGAGGTTGTGGAATCTCCATCATGGAAGATTTTTAAGAGTAGATTGGACAAATACGTGTCAGGCATGGTCTAGATGATACTTAGTCCTGCTATGAGTGCAGGGGACTGGACTAGATGACCTCTCGTGTTCCCTTCCAGTCCTATGATTCTATGCTCCAGAAACCTTTGCCAGCTAGTTCAACACTGATAAGCAGTCTAGTACATGTTTGTGGTACAGAGTCTGCCAGTCAGAAAAGTCAGGCTGCAAGTGGTAGATTCATGGAAGAAAGAAGTGGTTTGTCACAAGCAGCCTGCTGCCTGGCTCCATGGATGAGGACTGTAATCCTATTAACTTCTTAGGGAAAGCAAAACAGATGGCTGTAGGCAAGGAGACTGAAGACATAACGTTGAGCATCTGGCTGTAGCAAACTGAAATTCCATGACAAAAATGCTGAATTCCTTATCATTTGGGAAAAAATCCCAAATTCCATCTTTGTAGAATAACAGAGGCAGATCCATAAAACTTTGATTGAAATTAACAGAGCAGTTCACACTTCTTAGAGCTATTGTTTCATGTTTTGTGTAGATTTAGGCAAGTGGCAATGCATCCATTAACACTCAGATCACATTTTCAAGGTAATCTCCACAATCATACGGGCTAGAAACAATTTTTTTTATAACGGAAGGGTTGAGAATAGGTGATGATGCTAATGACCCTCCTGACACTGTTCATGACCTCCCCAGAGCTTACAACCCACAAGTTTGAGAACTCCTGATCTAGACATATTCAAGGCCACATTTTTAGGCTAGGTCTAAAAAATATGTATTAACAATTCTAATCCCATATTTCTTGGTACCTAACTTTGTGGATATGCAAGATGTTTGCATACGCAAATTGGCAATAATAAAGAATCAAAGAAAGAGTCACTTTCGTCTAACACAGAATTCTAAGGCCTTGCCTACACTACACAGTTCTTCTTCGAGTGATTGTTCACGTCCATTACACATTAGGTGTACGCGCGCCGCGTGCACGGACGTCGGAAACTTTTTCCCTTAGCGGCTCCCGTTGGGCCGGCAGGGCCCCCTCCTTCCTGCCAGAGCGGCGCCCCGCTCCAGGGTATATATATCTCTGCCGACCTGACCCCTCCAGTTCCTTCTTACCGTCCGTGGCGGCGTTGGAACAACTCTGTCTCTCGTCTGAGAATGTCCCTTAGCAATAGTCATTAGTGTTATTAGCAGTTATCAGTTAGTTTGTAGTAGTGTTGAGCCAGTAGTTAACAGCTCATTAGGGTACTTAAAGTTCCTGCCGTGGTTGTTTGTTCAACCCCGGCACCAGCCCTGGGCGGCGGGGCATGCCGCACGCCCAAGGCTTCAAGGCTTGTGCCACGTGCCGCAAGCCTGTGCCATTGAGCGACCCCCACGCCTCGTGTCTCCGCTGCCTGGGGGAGGCTCACCAGAAAGAGCGCTGCAAGATCTGCAAGGCCTTCAAGCCTAGAACTAAGAAAGAAAGAGACTTTCGCCTTAAGCAGCTCCTCATGGAGACGGCATTACAGCCCTCCACTTCGACGGCACCGTCTGCCTCCGTGCGAAGCGCCCCGGCATCGGTGCGGGAACCGGCACCGGCGGGTCACCCGAAGCCCACGGCACCGACCCAACGGGGACATGTAGGACGCCGGTCGTCTTCGCCGGCAAAAGTGAAGGGCCAACCTAAGGCCCGAGGATGCTCCCCGCACAAAAGGGCGGCACCGGCGAAAACCTCGAGTGCCCCTAAGGCCTGTACGGCCCCGGCACAGACCCCGGTAGTGGCTCCGGCGCCGAAAGGCCCGTCGAGCCCCGGGATGGGCGCGTCGAGTGAGGATGAAGGGCTGGAGGAGCTCTTGGAACAGCCCTCCACTCCGGACACGTTTGAGGCAGCTAAGGACCTCATTGCATTGTCCGTCGAGGCCCCTACACGCGCTGAGGACGCTCCGCCGAAGCTGCCACACAGAGGCAAGCCGGCGATGGTGCGCCCATCACGGTCGCCGTCTCGGCACCGTTCCGGGAACCGGTCCCGATCGAGCTCCGCCTCGGCGGACTCCCGGTTACCCTCGGCGCAGGAAGCACCGCAGCAGTCGGGCTTCAACAAGCGGTCGGCACCGACTCAGCAACCCAGCACGAGTCGGCACCGCGAAGTGTCGGCGGTACGTTACCCGAGGCCGACCAGCCGTAGCCGTTCCCGGTCCCGCGATCGCCGGTACCATTCTAGGTCGGCGAGGCGCTATTCCAAGTCCTGGTCGCGGAGGCGCTACTCCCCAAACCCGGACCGGCACCATCCAATGGCTCCACCGTGGCCTTCCAGGTCACCGTCCGTGGTCTCGGGGACTGACTCGGACCGGTACGGCGGGTATGCCCATAGGTCGCAGGCCAGCAGGGACTATGGCCATTCTCAGTGGGGCCAGCCGAGCCAATGGCCATTCTGGACACCCTGGGCCTACCACCAGCAAGGGCCCCCATCGAGGGCCTCGAGATCCGGGCCATCGGGGTACCGATCCCGCTTCCCGCGGCACCGCCCGCCATCGCATAAGGAGGCAACGGTCTCTAGACCACCGGAGCGGGAAGGAGTGGACTCGGCACCGAGTACGGTACCGTCCCAGTCCCACACTGCGGGTCAGGCCCCAGAGGAGCAACTGGTCGATGCCGGGTTGCAGGACAATGAGGATGGGCAGAAGGCCCCAACCTCTTCCTCCTCGCCAGATGAGGCAGTAGCAGGCACGATGGTGTCCGGCCCTCCCCCGATTGACCATTGGGCGCACCAAGACCTGCTTCGCAGGGTAGCCCTCAATCTGGGCTTGCAAGCGGAGGAGACCGTAGAACAGGAAGACCCCATGGTCGATATCCTGAGCCCGGAGGGCCCCTCCAGAGTCGCTCTCCCGATCATACGGACAGTGTAGTCCAACTATAAGACGGTGTGGCAAACGCCGGCCTCCAGTGCACCGACTGCAAGAGGCGTGGAGAGGAAATACTTCGCCCCATCTAGAGGGTTTGACTTCCTCTTTTTACACCCGTCCCCTTGTTCGCTGGTGGTCTCGGCGGTCAACGAGAGAGAGCGTCATGGCCAGCAAGCTCCTGCCCCCAAGGGCAAGGAAGCTAAGCGACTGGACTTGTTCGGGAGGAAAGTCTATTCATCTGGGGGCCTTCAACTGAGGATCGCCAATCAGCAGGCGATTCTGAACAGGAACAATTTTAACTCTTGGGCATCAGTCGCCAAGTTTAAGGACTCCCTCCCACCTGACGCGCATCAGGAGTTCACGGCCCTGGTGGACGAGGGGATGGCGGTGGCCAAGACCTCATTGCAGGCCTCCCTCGACTCAGCCGACGCTGCGGCTAGAACAATCGCGTCAGGAGTCGTGATGAGGCGTTCGGCGTGGTTACAGGCTTCAGGTCTTCCGCCAGAGGTGCAGACCACACTGCAGGACCTCCCGTTTGAAGGTTCGGGCTTGTTCTCAGACCAAACGGACGCCAGGCTACATAGCCTTAAGGACTCGCGAGCGACCCTTAAGTCGTTGGGTATGCACACCCCGGTAACGCAGCGTAAGCCCTTTAAACCCCAGCCACCACAAAGGCAATACCACCCTCGCCCCCGGCATGAACCTTACCGCCGTCGAGGCAGGGATAACAGGCGGAGACGTAACAATACGCCTAACCAGGGCCAGAGTCACAGCCAGGGCAAGCCGCAGCCAGGGAATAAACCAGGCTTTTGAAGCTACGCCCGAGGACAGCGTACCGCATTCTATACTGGATCCTCCTCTGGGTTTCAAGGACCGCCTGTCCCATTTCTACCGGGCCTGGTTGCGCATAACATCGGACCGCTGGGTCCTGCGCACAGTGAAGGCGGGCTATACCCTCCAGTTTTCCTCGCCCCCTCCCTGCCATCCCCCTTCCCCGTCCATCTTCAGGGACCCCTCTCACGAGCAACTTCTCATACAGGAGGTACAGACCCTTCTCGCTGCAGGAGCAGTAGAAGAGGTCCCACCAGACATAAGGGGAAAAGGATTCTACTCCAGATACTTCCTGATCCCCAAGGCGAAAGGGGGCCTCCGTCCTATTTTGGACCTGCGCGATCTAAACAAGTTTCTGATCAAAGCGCGCTTCCGTATGGTCTCCCTTGGAACTATTATCCCATCCCTGGATCCGGGGGATTGGTACGCTGCCCTCGATATGAAAGATGCCTATTTTCACATCGCAATCAATCCGGCCCACAGGCGGTTTCTGCGCTTCGTTGTCAACCAGCGCCATTTCCAATTTACGGTCCTGCCCTTCGGCCTGGCATCAGCACCACGAGTGTTCACGAAGTGCATGTCCGTGGTAGCAGCCTTCCTTCGAAAGAGAAGGATGCGGGTGTTCCCGTACTTGGACGATTGGCTTCTCGCGGGCAGGTCGGAGGCCGAGGTCCGATCTCACGTGACGCTGGCCTTGCAGACGTTCGACAAGCTCGGCCTCCGGGTCAATGTGCCCAAGTCCACGTTAGTCCCCACACAGAGACTGGACTTCATAGGTGCGACCCTGGACTCGGTGGCCGCGCAGGCAAGCCTACCAGAGGCACGGTTCATGTCAATTCAGAGGGCCGTAAGCTCAGTCCAAAAATTCCCCACGACAACGGCAAGGTGTTGCATGCAGCTCCTGGGGCATATGGCAGCTTGCACACACGTGGTCAGACATGCTCGCCTAAGGCTCCGGCCTTTACAGTTGTGGTTCGCCCAAACGCACCGCCCCAATGGAGACCCATTGGATCAAGTAGTAACGATCCCAAACCAGGTGCTGGGCTCGCTCCGCTGGTGGCTCGATCACCAACAGGTCTGCGAAGGGATCCCCTTCGCTGCCCCACAGCCCACTCTGACGTTGGTAACAGATGCATCGGACCTGGGTTGGGGAGCGCACCTGGGGGAACTGCGGACCCAAGGGCTGTGGTCCAGAGAAGACAAGCTGCTTCATATCAATCTGAAGGAGCTAAGAGCGGTTCGCCTCGCCTGTCAGACCTTCCACGCCACCATAGAAGGTCACAGCGTGGCAGTCCTGACGGACAACACTACCGCCATGTTCTATATAAACAAGCAGGGCGGGTCCCGGTTTTCTCCCCTCTGTCGCGAGGCACTCCAATTATGGGACTTCTGTATAGCCCATGCGATCCACCTCATCGCGACGTATCTTCCGGGGATCCAAAACGGCTTAGCAGACCGCCTCAGCCGATCCTACCGAATGCACGAATGGACGTTGAGGCGAGACGTCCTGCATTCGATCTTCCGGAGGTGGGGCTTTCCCCGGGTGGATCTATTCGCCACCAGGGACAACAGCCAATGCCCTCAGTTCTGCTCGTTCCAGAACCTCAGCCGGGGATCATTAGCAGATGCCTTCACGATCCCATGGGGAGGGAGCCTGAGATATGCCTTCCCTCCGTTCCCACTCATACACAAGGTTCTCCTCAAGACCCGCAGGGACAGGGCGACAATCATACTTATCGCCCCGGCCTGGCCACGCCAGCATTGGTTCACGTCCCTGCTGGAATTGTCCATAGCCGACCCGATCACCTTCCCCCTCCATCGCGACCTAGTCACACAAGACAAAGGTCGCCTACTCCACCCGAACCTGTCTTCGCTACATCTCACGGCATGGTATCTCTCTGGCTGAACGATGCAGAACACAGGTGCTCTCACCAGGTTCAACAAATCCTCCTTAATAGTAGAAAGCCCTCTACAAGAGCGACCTACCTGGCAAAATGGAAAAGGTTCTCCCACTGGTGTGAGCCTCTACGCATACAGCCTTTACAAGCCTCAGTTCCATCGATCTTGGGCTACCTACTGCACCTCAAGAATCAAGGCCTTGCGCCCGCCTCGATTAGAGTGCATTTAGCCGCTATTTCGGCTTTCCATCCGGGAAAGTTGGGAGTGTCAGTGTTCTCCAACCCCACAGTGGCCCGATTCCTCAAGGGGCTGGAAAGGGTGTTTCCCTACTTGCGCCCGCCTGTCCCGGCGTGGAATCTGAACCTAGTCCTAACAAGACTCATGGGTCCCCCCTTTGAGCCCCTAGCCACTTGCTCCCTCACGCACCTCTCGTGGAAGGTGGCGTTTTTCGTGGCCATCACGTCGGCCAGAAGGGTATCGGAATTGAGGGCCCTCACTTCGGAACCACCCTATACAGTGTTCCATAAGGATAAGGTGCAACTGAGGCCGCACCCCAAATTCCTTCCAAAAGTGGTATCGCAGTTTCACATGGGGCAGGACATTTGCCTACCGGTGTTCTTTCCTAAACCCCATACGGACCCTCACCACCGCAGCCTACATACCCTGGATGTTCGAAGGGCGTTGGCATTCTACCTGGAACGGACCAGGTCGTTCCGCAGAACACCTCAGCTGTTCATTGCTATTGCGGAACGTATGAAAGGCTTGCCTATCTCGACACAGCGCTTGTCGGCATGGATTGTGTATTGTATACGCACCTGTTATGAGCTCGCCAATGTTCCGGCCCTGGAGATCCGGGCCCACTCGACTAGGGCCCAAGCGTCCTCAACGGCCTTCTTGGCGCAGGTCCCTATCCAGGAGATCTGTAAGGCGGCCACCTGGTCGTCCGTGCATACGTTCACAGCCCACTACGCGATCCATCATCAGACCAGAGAGGACGCGATGGTCGGACGGGCTGTGCTACAGTCAGTTGTACCTTGACTCCTACCCACCTCCAATGGTAAGCTTGGGAATCACCTAATGTGTAATGGACGTGAACAATCACTCGAAGAAGAAAGAACGGTTACTTACCTTCTGTAACTGTTGTTCTTCGAAATGTGTTGTTCACGTCCATTACACTTCCCACCCTCCTTCCCCTCTGTCGGAGTCTCCGGCAAGAAGGAACCGGAGGGGTCGGGTCGGCAGGGATATATATACCCTGGAGCGGGGCGCCGCTCTGGCGGGAAGGAGGGGGCCCTGCCGGCCCGACGGGAGCCGCTAAGGGAAAAAATTTCCGACGTCCGTGCACGCGGCGCACGTACACCTAATGTGTAATGGACGTGAACAACACATCTCGAAGAACAACAGTTACAGAAGGTAAGTAACCGTTCTTTTTGTCAACAAAAGGCAGGTTTCGTCAACAAAACAGTGGAGTGCTACACCAACATGATAAAACCACCTCAACGAGTGGCATAGAGCTTTTTGCGACGAAGATAGAGTGATGGCACTATCAGTATAGACACTCCATTTGCTTATGTCGCCCTAAGTGGCCTGCAGGAGGTATCCCACAATCTCCATCATGACTGCTCTTGTCAGCAGTTTCTACTCCGCTGCCCTTCAGCCAGGTACCCAGGCATGCGCCCCCTTCCCATTTAATGTCCTGGGAATTTTTGAAAATCCACTTCCTATTTGCTTGGGGTAGACAGCTCACATCACATCTTCCCAGCTGACCAGGCCGGCTTTCTGTACCAAACGCGCTCCTGCCTGGAGTACACCAGAGTTGCTGGATCTGTTGGGTCTGTGGGGAAAGGAGGCTGTGTAGTTGCAGTTCTGACCCAGCCATAGGAACTTTCACACTTAGGAGCAGATTGCTTGTGGCATGGATGGGAAGAGGCATGAAAGGGACATGCAGCAGTGCCATGCTAAAATCAAGGAGCTGAGGCAGGTGTACCAGAAGGCAAGAGAGGCCAACCGTCACTCTGGTACAGTGCCGAAAACATGCTGCTTTTAAAAGGAGCATACCAGCATACGAGGAAGTACTACAATCATCTGATCCTGCCGATAGCGAGCACAGAGCATGGAGACAATAAACTAAAAACTAAAAGTGGGTAGCCAGGAGATAAGACAGGGCAGGAGTGGATAATAGAGACTTGGCAGCAGCCCAACCTCCATCCCCAAGAGCCTCGTGGATACTTTTGGGGGACTGGAGGCAGCAGCCAGTGGAGTCAACCCCGAGGACAAAGTGATGGATAAGGAGGTCAAGTTGGAAGAGGATGTGGGACAGACAATAGGCTCATCAGTGATAAGCCAGGACCTCTTCTTGACTCCAGAGAGGTCTAGTCAGTCCCAGCAGCAGTCCGCCTCTGGCGTGCCTGAAGCAGGAGAAGGGAACTCCGGTAAGTACTCATTTTTCTTTGAAAGCACACAGTTACATGAGGTACACGTGTCCTTTATTTTGTAATATGGTGCACGTCGGAGAAGGGATAGAGATTAACGACACTAGGTACTGTTTGCATCTGCTTTGCATTCCCGTGTGCAGCTTTGAAGTGGGACCCTTGCGGAAAAGTTTGTTAATGCACAGCAAGATCTCCCAGGAATCCTCCATAGAGATCTCTAGGAAACTTTCCTGAAGGTACTCTGCAATCCTCTGCCAAAGGTTCCTTAGCAGAGCTGCTTTGTTTCTTTCCCTGTTGTAGGAAACTTTGCCGCACCAATCGGTAATTTTTTCTGCAGGAACCAAAGCTGCACACAGGCGAGCAGCATACAGACCTGGTCTGAAGACACATGCTTGCAAGAGATTCACCTTTGCATCTTTGGTCACCCTCAGTAGTGTGGTTTCAGCTTTGATCACCTCCACCTGTGGAAAATGATGCCAGTATTCAGAATAGTGTCCGTAAGCGCTTGTGCTGAACCCCTTCTGAAACCACCCAGACTCTTTGTCCCATCTTGCACCTCTCCCCCCGGGCTGAACTCACCGTGTTTAGTGCTCTTTCCATGCTGTGTGCTTACCAAGGGAAAGTGAGAAAGAGCTGTATGTAACTTTTAGGATTCAAGATTTAAGAAATGTTAATCTGTGTATTGCTGTTTAATAAAAATGTATTCTTACAAATACAATAATTCTTTATTTGTGTCCTACAAACAAGGGTTGCAACAGAACTTAGCACATCTGGAGATTACAATTTATCTTCAGGCAGGAATCATTACAAGGGTCATTCAGGGTGGCAACTAAACAATGCCTGGCTGAATGCATTACAGAAAGACACATTACTGTGGCTCATTGTCAAAATGCTGCCTCCCTGATTTGAATAGCTTCTAGCCCTTTCACCGTGGTCCACTGTGGGAAATCTTTACTGCCTACCCTGCATGTTACAGGAAGTTTGAACAGCCCACCAGTATAGCCTGCCGAGCAGTCATTTTGCTCTATGCACCAGCTACCGGAGCCAGCAACATGGAGGGAGGCACCCTTTGAAGAACTTCTCTTGCTTGAGGTTTCACTCCTGTGTCAGGAAACCGGCCGAGCTTCCATGAAATGCTGGTTGACATTTTGTTGGCATTTTCTGACCCACTGAAGACACCTGATAGAGCTTATGATGGAGCAGGAGAAAGAGGAGGCAGAGGAGGAGTCCAGGCATCTGCCCAGGCATGGCAGATTTGCATTGGCTGATGCTGCTTATAATACTCGGTATAGCCACTGATGTCCCCTACATGGACTGGCACTTCTGGAGCAGGGCCCCAAGCCCAGGCTGATGGGATCGTATCAGCATGCAGACCTGGGATGACCAGCAGTGGGTCAAGAACTTTAGCATGAAGAAAACTACATTTCTGGAGCTTTGTGAGCAGCTTACTCCAAACCTCCAGCATAAAGACACATGCATAAGGGCATCCTTGCTTAGAGAAGGTTGCTATAATCATCTGGAAGCTGGCTACCCCAGATTGCTACAGGTCCGTTGCCAACCAGTTTGTTGTTGAGAAGTCAACTCTGGGTAAAGTGGTGGCGCAGGTTTCTGAGACAATCAGTCAGTATGGTTTATCCCAAGGTGGCGAGCATAAAAGAAACTCCTGAAGTAATTGCCAGCTTTTAGAGAATGGGGTTTCCAAACTGGGACTCATATGCCAATAGTTTTCCCTCCTCAGGGACCACATGAGTACATAAACCGCAAGGGGTATTACTCCATTGTTAGCAGGGCCGGCTCCAGGGTTTTGGCTGCCCCAAGCAGCCAAAACCAAAAAAAAAAAAAAAAGCCACGAGCGCGATCTGCGGCGGCAATTCGGCGGGAAGTCCTTCACTCCGAGCCGGAGTGAGGGACTATCCGCCGACTTGCCGCCGAATACCTGCACCTGCCGCCCCTCTCCAGAGCGGCTGCCCCAAGCACCTGCTTGAGAAGCTGGTGCCTGGAGCTGGCCCTGATTGTTAGGCAGGCCTTCATAGACCACAGAGGTTGATTTATGAATGTCCATGTGGGCTGCACTGGGAAAGTTCATGATGCCAGGGGTTTTTTGCTGGATTCATGGGACACTATTCCCACCAAATGACACTGTGATAAATGGTGTTACTGTCTCCACTGTTATTCTGTGGCAGTTGCCAGATCAGTGCCTTATATAGATACATACATTTGTGTCTGAACAATCGCTGTTTGGAAAACTATGGGGTCGCAAAGTAACTGCACAGTTGCTCTCTTGGATGTACAGACCAAGTTTTAATCTCTGTCCAGCATAGTCATCTTTGTCCACCTCCTGATGTGGTCTACATTGGCCTGTCTGCATCATCTCTACTGTGTAAATCATTTATGTGCAATTCATGCGGTGGTCATGCTTTGCAAAAAGAAAAAACAATATTTTCCAGCTTTTGGAGGAAAGTTTTCAGATACAAGTTTAAAATTATTTTCAAAAGGGAAACTTGTGCTGGTGAACAACAACAAAAGTCCGCTTCTATGGTGTCAGATGCCTTATTGGAATGGGAGATAAGCACAATATTTAGGGAATGTTTAATTAGCCTTTTTTTTTAATTCCTTTGCAGGGTTTCATTACACAGTCAACAAAATCTCATGACCATCTCCAACCTTGGTGTTATCTTTGGGCCGACTCTGATGAGAGCCCAGGAGGAAACAGTGGCTGCTATGATGAACATTAAGTTTCAGAATATCGTAGTGGAAATTCTGATAGAGCATTATGAAAAGGTAAAAGAACTTCATCTGGAACCTTTTAACTTTAATATAATTTGTGATGCAACTGGAATTAAATATGCTACCGGATCTCCCATTCACTACCTTCAACAAATTCCTATAAATAAGAAAAGAGTCAGCTGCATTTATAACAAGGTGGCACCTTAAAGACTAACAGATTTATTTGGGCATCTGAAGAAGTGAGGTTTTTACCCACGAAAGCTTATGCCCAAATAAATCTGTTAGTCTTTAAGGTGCCACCAGACTCCTTGTTGTTTTTGTAGATACAGACTAACATGGCTACCCCCGATATCTGCATTTATAGAAGATCACTTTCAGATAGAATGTTTCCTTCTTAATCAAAGCTATGGGCCAACTGTTATGGGGATATGAAAGGTCTAAGCACAAGGAGCAGCCACCCAGCCTTGTGCAGGAGCTGGCCAGAGTCTCATTGGAAAGTGTAGTCCCTCCTCTTGGCTAGAAGCAGGCTGAGCAAACACATGGCTATGACCCTGCCCCCAACTTTTCCCTTACACCATCCAATGTTAGCACTAGACCAAAGGACATTTTCAGGTGAAAAATCATGATTTTTGAAAATCCAACTCTCTTGCTTGTTACTAATAGTACATTGGGTTACTGGAATGGGAGCAATGTTAAACATCTATTGTATTTTCTATCATGTGTGCTCTGTTTACTTTATTTCTCTTAATAGGAACATTGAAAGTAAACTAGTTCAGTTCATTTTTTTATAGTCTTGTATCTGTCAGTTTCACGTGCATATTCTGAGGCACTAATCCAGTGCTGTAGTTCTTACGTTGAAAAATTAAATCAAAACAACAATCTATCTTCAGTAACTTTCATACAAAAATTCCTATTGACCTTTTTTTATATATACAACAAACCTATCAGGTGCAAGTGTAACTGGGTAAAATAAGCAGATTGTTAATCATAGCTTTAAAGAAAATGTAAGTTATCGATTGTGATTTTTTTGTACTTATAGATATTTCACACTGCACCAGACCCCAACATTCCTCTTCCCCAGCCTCAGTCCCGTTCAGCTTCCAGAAGATCAAGAGCAATATGCCTCTCAACAGGCTCACGCAAACCCAAAGGAAGATATACCCCATGTCTGGCAGACCATGATAGTAAGTTTATTCATACTGTTAGCTATTTACCTCTCTGTTCATGTCTTGTTCTTTAGTTCTCCTGGTTTTTAATTAGTAAGCAACGGTAATTGCTATGCTCCAGGCACAGTGGGTTCTTATTTGCAGTGGTCCTATGAAAAGTAACAATAAAGCGAGCAGACGTCAGTGTTGTTGAATGAGTGCTTTCCGTGCTCCTTTCACAGCATGTTCTGTCAAGCAGTTTTTATGTGGCATAAAGTGTTTGAAAATACATTGTGGTACGCTTGTTATTCCAAACTAACCACCAAGTGATTTGAAATGACCTTCTCCAGACTGCTAAAAAGAATACAAGTTTCGCTTTGTTTGCTTTTAATAAGATCTTGAAGATTGGAAATGGTATAATAGAGCATTTCACCTCATCAATAATAAGGTCAATCCAGTTGAGGTTAGTCTTGGCCAAAAGCTGTTACCATTAGACAGCTCTTCCGTGTGTGTGAAATGAATTATGTGGTCTCTGTCTAAGTCCCAGTAGACAGCTATCTATTCCACCAAAACCATGACACAGCTGTTGTTAATTGACACCCATGTTGGCAATTTTAACAAAAAGGTCAAGCACTGAATGGCATGGAGACTGAACTTTAAACCTAGTCTTCTATATGGATTTATAATTAAAAATAGAGAGGTTGGGGGTTTTTTTGCAGTAAATTGCCACCTAAAGTGATTCTTCATTTTCATATATACTCAAATAAAAGATCCCTCTTTATTCATTATCACCCACTTTTTTTTTTCTTAAATTACCATTAGGAGGGGTTGAATTTCAGTACAAATTGTAGTCAAGATTGAATTTAATCTGCTAAATGTTAGCATCTCCACTGGTATGAAATTGATTGCAAAAGAAGTTTTAGTTCTCATGGCTTCTCAAGGAGCCTTTATGTTACTGCCATAAAAAAGTAAATTCATAGATAAAGTTGTAAATGAATGGTGGAGTTTTTTTGTGCCTAGTTGTTGTACAAGTCTCCAAAGAAGGGGAGTTCGTGGGTACCTAACATCAACTTTTCAAAATTAGATACATGCAGATGCTTGTGTGTTCCTAACGTGTGCAGACACTCTAACTGGGTGTCTGCATGCACAGATGGCAAGCGAAGTGCCAGTTAAGAATCACCACTAAGACATGGTTCTTAGCTGTTCTTAGCTGCTACTCCAGCCTACTGGCCAAAGTAACTTCAGTGGCCTTTGTTTAATAAAGAATTAGGTGATTCCTACAGTGCACTGATGTGTAGCAAGCCCATATAGAACTGATTTCCATGTGCAGAGGATACACCAGCCCATGGACTGCTGCCACCCCACTCCTTGTGTAGAGAAGTTCCACTATTTCCAAAGGTCCCTTCTCATTCTTAAAACAGTTCAACCATATCTAAAATTAACACATTGTGCCCAATAAAGATGACTTTAACTTGTTTTAATGAGGCCTAATTCCTGGGTCATCTTCAGGTTAAATAGGAGAGCATGCTGAGAGCTGGGTCCACAGAGGCAAAGATGAACCTCCTGCTTCTGTTAATCCCAGGATCCAAGAGCCATATCTCCTGAGTCTTCAGCAGTGGGGTTGGAGAATAGGGAGCCAGAAGTAAAAAGTTTCCAGGGCTGCAATCTGTAAAGAGACTAGAAAGTTCAAACTAAAATAAAATAGTAGAAGTAGTTGCTGCAAAACAATAGAACCGGAGACTTTGGCATCAATCCGAGTCACATGAATTGTCGTGATAGCCTATGGCTGGAGCAGGCCACCAGAAGAATATGTGACTGCATCCTTCACATAGAAGGGGGGCATAAAACAGCTGCCCCATTGAAATGCAAATTAATCAAATATCCATTCTCTTTGGAGAATTATCATCTGCAAAAGCCATATACTAACGAGTTTGATGATTATTAAAGACTCCAGGGGCCACATATGCATTAGGAAAATGGACACTTTGAGAAAGTGTAATTTACACACAAAATGTCATTTTTCTTCTTTTCCCCACTCCTCTTCAGGTGATTCATACAGTAGTAGCCCAGACAGCACCCCCATGGGCAGCATAGAATCGCTCTCTTCTCATTCATCAGAACAAAACAGCACCACAAAATCCGCCTCATCCCAACCCAGGGAGAAATCGGGAGGAATTCCATGGATTGCATCTCCACCTTCTTCCAATGGACAAAAGAGCTCAGGCCTCTGGACCACAAGTCCAGAATCCTCCTCTAAGGAGGATGCGACAAAAACAGATGTGGAGTCAGACTGTCAAAGTGTATCTTCTGTCACTAACCCAGAGAATACATCTCCACCGATAGATCTGACCAAAAAAGGGCTTTATGGTCTGTCTGGGCTGAAAAGGTCTGCAGCTTCCTCCCTCAGATCAATCCCTTCAGCAGAAGGTAGGTCCTTGCATTAAGTTGTTCTATCAGGACACCACTGAGTTAAACATGCTGCACCAGAAAAAATTAAGTTAATCAAAAGGCTATTGAAATTCATTGATTTTGTTCATTTACTTTGGAATCTTTCCACCATGTTCTTTTGTTGTCCAGACATTTTTTGAGCAATATTTCTAAGGTGCCCTTCATTTGTGCCTTTTGCATAGTTTAGAAGGCATCAACCCTTCTCACAACTTGGAACAGTGGTCTCACCTCACCCAGCACTGCTTAATTACATGTAGGGCTGGAGTAGCTAGCCAGGATTCAGCACTCTCAGAGATGAGTCTTGCATCATGATTAAAGGTGACAAGACTTGGGTTTTGAATTCAAGTACATAGGGCTCTGGGCTGAGAACACCGAGTCCCTAGCACCCTCACTTTCACCACTTCAGGCTATATGCTCGCTTTGTTTTCAGCTGCATCTCATAAGAGGTCAAGACTGTTTCTACAATAACTGGATCTGAGATCATGTAGGATTTTTGTAGAACTCTACCAATACCTTGAATTGCAAGCTGAATTGGCAAGTGGTGCAGAAGGCTAAGCGCTGATGTAATGTGCTCTAGTCAGTGTGTCCTACTTAGAAGATGGCATTTCTTTAAGTGGCCCCAAAAGGGGCTCAGCAAGCATGTGGACAAGGGGGATCCAGTGGATATAGTGTATTTAGATTTTCAGAAGCCTTTGACAAGGTCCCTCACCAAAGGCAATTAAGCAAAGTAAGCTGTCATGGAATAAGAGAGAAGGTTCTCTCATGGATCGGTAACTGGTTAAAAGATAGGAAACGAAGTGTAGGAATAAATGGTCAGTTTTCAGAATGGAGAGAGGTAAATAGTGATGTCCCCCAAGGGTCTGTACTGGGCCTGGTCCTATTCAACATATTCAAAAATGGTCTGGAAATAGGGGTAAACAGTGAGGTGGAAAAATTTGCAGATGATACAAAACTATTCAAGATAGTTCCCAGACAGACTGCGAAGAGCTACAAAAGGATCTCTCAAAACTGGGTGACTGGGCAACAAAATGGCAAATGAAATTCAGTATTGATAAATGCAAAGTAATGCACATTGGAAAACATAATCCCAACTATACGTATAAATTATGGGGTATAAATTAATTGTTACCACTCAAGAAAGAGATCTTGGAGTCATTTTGGATAGTTCTTTGAAAATATCCACTCAATGTGCAGTGGCCATCAAAAATACTAACAGAATGTTGGGAATCATTAAGAAATGGATTGATAATAAGACAGAAAATATCATATTGCCTCTATCTAAATCTATGGTATGCCCACATCTTGAATATTGCGTGCAGATGTGGTCACCCCATCTCAAAAAAGATATATTGGAATTGGAAAAGGTTCAGAAAAGGGCAACAAAAATGATTAGGGGTATGGAGTGGCTGCCATATGAGGAGAGATTAATAAAACTGGAACTTTTCAGCTTGGAAAAAAGACGACTAAGGGGGGTTATGATAAAGGTCTATAAAACCATGACTGGTGTGGAGAAAGTAAATAAGGAAGTGCTGTTTCTTCCTTCTCATAACACAAGAACTATGGGGCAAATGAAATTAATTGGCTGCAGGTTTAAAACAAACAAAAGGAAGTATTTCTTCACACAAGGCAAGTCAACACGTGGAACTCCTTGCCAGAGGATGCTGTGAAGACCCAGACTATAACTGGGTTCAAAAAAGAACTAGATAAATTCATAGAGGGTAGGTCCATCAATGGCTATTAGCCAGGATGGACAGGGATGGTGTCCCTAGCCTCTGTTTGCCAGAAGCTGGGAATGGGCAACGGGATGGATCACTTGATGATTATCTGTTCTGTTCATTCCCTCTCGGGTACCAGGTATTGGCCACTGTTGGAAGACAGGATATTGAGCTAGATGGACCTTTGATCTGACCCAGTATGGCCGTTCTTATGTTGAAGTATAGCATATAATCTAGCCA
Source organism: Trachemys scripta elegans (assembly GCF_013100865.1). NCBI lineage: Eukaryota > Metazoa > Chordata > Testudines > Emydidae > Trachemys > Trachemys scripta. The sequence goes on along the minus strand of NC_048298.1, from coordinate 315,088,251 downwards.
GTAGGTTACAAAGGTGTGGCTGAACATGTCTGTGTGCTCACATGGAATGAAAGAAGATATTTTTGGCCACTTCTCCTGTTTTGGAATCCAGAAAGTGAGTCCAGTCCATCACAAGATGATTTCACAATACCTTGATAATTGACTGGGCATTGCCCTTAAAAATAGATACCAAAATAAGTCAATTTATTTATAATGTTGTGGATTACTAAAGTTAACACAATCATCGAGACAGTAAATTCTGATGGATTGAACATGAGATTTGGAACCAGGAACCCCTGAGTTCTACCTCTAGCTCTTCCACTGATCTGCTGTGTAGATTTGTACAGTGCTTAGCACAATGGGGTTATGTAGGGCTCCTAGGTGATAGATCATTTTGAGTAATTGTTTCCTCATCTAGAAATTGGGAACTTTATTAAGTAAAATCTACCTGCTTTGCAAGAAATGTATGAAATGTATTAGTCTTTATACAGTGCTTTGAAAATGTGAAGCACTGTATTATTATTACTATCATTATTATTATCCTATTACCTAAACCTGTGAAAGTCATATGTAAGAACAAAGCAGGTACAAGGACAAGGACATCTTTTTCAAAGGCTTCCTGGCTGTTATTACTGAATATTTATATAATATTACATTAGGGCCTTCTGTTTCTGACAGATAAAATCCAAACTATGCAAAGTTGATTTTATTTTATTAAGATATGGTAACAAAATAGTCATTTAAACAAGTTTTAATTTTCATCTACAAAAACCTCAGAAACCTGTTTTTGTTTGTTTGTTCTGTTTTTATTTGGGGGGGAGCTATTAGTATTAAACAGACAGGAGTCTGGCTTGTGTAGTGTTTTACTAATGGAGTTTTAGCATCATCAGTGTTCAGAAAACGTATTATATATTCATTGGTGCAGCATGAGAATCTTCCGCCTTCTTCAAAGTTTTAATATTATTCTCTCCATTTTTGGTGGTGATGCTTTTCTTGTTACCTTTCTGCTTGATAGGCTGTCTGTTCTCTTTCTTGGTAAGCATTGTCTCTACCTATTTTATTTCTTTTTAAAAATCCTGCTTTCTTATGTATGATATACATGTTATTAAGGCACACTGAAATCTTATTATATTCCCCGCATTCTGGTTGTTCCCTGTAGGTAACAAAAGTTGCAGTGGATCTGTACAGAGCTTAGCCTCAATTGATTCCAAAGATACACCAAAGGCTCCACTGAATCCTGAGTTGCCACCCAAAATGCGCAGGAGATTGAGATTGGATACTGCATCAAGTAATGGCTATCAGAGACCAGGATCCGTGTAAGTCATCAAGACTTAGTGGAGATTTGATGTATTGCATTATGTTCCCATACAAACTATCCTATACAGCTGGGTGAATGATGGGGAAAGTATTCATGAATATTTGATCAGATAAATCAAATGAAATTGTCATCTTTGAGAATTATTCATCGAGATTCGTAAACTCTGAAAACTAGGCAGATGGGGGCTTACCCAAAGTGTATTGAAATCAGTGGCAGAGCTCTCTGAATAATGGATTTTTTGGTTTATTGGCAGTTCTGAAAAATAAAAAAAAATGCTTTGAGTTGAACTGAAATCAAAATGTATTTGAATTTTTGGCTAATTGGTTTGGGTTGAACCAAGACATTTCATTTCATGTGTCGTTAATAAAAGCAAAAGAAATGAAGGGCTAGATTCACAGAAACAGAAGACAAGGGAGTGACACTTATAACCTTTAGCCCAGAGGTTAGGGCACTCACATGGGATGTGAGAGACCCAGCTTTGAATCCCTGTTTTGGAGCAGTGACTTGAATGCAATTTTCTCCCCTTCTAGGTGAGTGCCCTAAACACCAGACTATAGGCTATTCTAGTTCTGGGGTCTCTCAGTCTCTCCTGTTGAAGCTGTTCCACTTTGTATAAATAATTAAGAAGTCATCCCAGAGCAGGGACTGGAACCTGGGTGTGTCCCCTCATATGGGAATACCCTAGCCACTGGGATGTAGAGTCATTCTCACTCTCCCAGTGACTATTCAAGTATTTTGCACAAAGTAGAACATCTTCAACGGGAAAGATTGAGAGATGCCCCCCTCCCCCAAAATACCCTATATCTTGGTGATGGAGGGCAGTCACTCTAGAGGGAGAGACCTGGGTTCAAACCCCTGCTCCAGAGCAGGGATTCAAACCTGGGTTTCCAGCATCCCAAGGGAGTGCCCTAACCTATAGGTTAAAGGTGATAAGCGAAGGGCAGCACAACTGCCATGGCCTCCTCCTCCGGTGGCTTTGTGAATGATGCCCAAATCCTCTTGTGACTGTAGCCCGAAAAGTCGAAATGTTTCATTGTGACATTGTTGAAATGGTCTGTTTGGACATTTCCAAAAGTTTTTCTTTTTTGTTTTGTTTTGGCCAAAACAAATCAACAAGTATTCATCCGTGAAATGTTTTGGTCAATCTGAATCTTCATTTATTGGTGAAAAAGTTTCATCTGAAAAATTTCACCCAGCTCTAATCAGCGAAAGACCCCCATTGATTTAATCATTGGGTTTTGGATTAAGCCAATACTGAGGAGAGAAAATTAATCCATCGAATAAATTATTGGACTAATACTATTCAGCCAGCTCTAACATTATCTCTCTGCTTCTTCTGTGTTTATTATTTTAAGAGATCTAAATGCCACAGACTGTCCAGACGATATGTCAAGGAATAAAGTGTTATTCATCATCACCTCTTTCTTTTGACAGCCAGAAATCCGAGCAAGACAAATTTAATTCCTCTCTGAAATTGATGTGTTCCATTGCATGCATGGGTTAAATAATTTCTTTGTTTTTGATAAAGTAGCTAGAGATTTCTTGAGACGGAATGCATTGCAAAATATAAATGATTATTTTCACATAAACTGTGGGTTAAAAATGTTCTCTAGTGCTTATAGCACAGGACTGGCGGTCAGTGAACCCAGAAATGATAACACCCATTTTCCCTCTCCAGAAACTACATCTCGCTCACTTCAGGTTTATTTAGTGACAAGACATGAATATGAATTAAAAATTATGGGAATGTTTTGTGTTGCATTTTCAGCAGAGTTTCTTCCTGTTTTACCAATTCAGCAAGGTACTTTAGCTCATGCCTACCTTGAAACTGGTTGGACTGTTCATGTCCTTCAAGTTGGGCAGGTGCTTAAGATTCTTGCTGAACTGGGACCTAAGCTCAGCATGACTTGCTTCTTGGTTTCCTCCATTGTTTCTACATTTTTCAGATTGAAAAAGGGAGCACAGTCACTTAAAGAATCAAATACAGAATTTAAAATAAAAATTAATATTTTCTTGTCCGTACAACTAAAATTACCTTAGATCGGGGTTCTCAAACTTCACTGCACCGTGACCCGCTTCTGACAACAAAAATTACTGCATGACCTCAAGAGTGGGGACCAGAGTCTGAGCCTGCCCGAGCCCTGCCACAGGAGGGAAATGGGGGGAGCAAAGCCAAAGCCCAAGCCCCAGGTTGGGAGCCTGTAACCTGAGCCCTGCCACCCAAGGCTGTAGCCTTCGGGCTTTGGCCCCGAGCAGTGGGGCTCAGGCTTCACCTCCAGGAGATGGGGCTCAGACTTCACCCCCAGGAGGTGGGGCTTGGGCTTTAGCTTTGGCCCCAGGCCCCAGCAAGTCTAACGCCAGCCTTGGCGATCCCATTAAAATGGGATCACAGCTCACTTTGGGGTCCCAACCCACAGTTTGAGAACCACTACTTTAGATTATTAAAATTGAAATAACTCTATGCAGTTCATTGAAAGGGACAAGTTTAAAACCAGATGCCTCTTAACTCAATTTTCAGAGTGGCCGCAAGAGCCCAGTTGTTCGAAAGTGCTGGTTCACTTAAACAAACTTCTTCAGGACGGTAAGTGCCCTACACAATTGAATTGTAGTTAAAAATCAAAGCCATATGCTCTCAGAGACGGATGTGGAGGAGTGGGAAACAATACTTTGTACATTCCAAGGAAGCATCTCTTGCCATGCAAACATGCTCCCATGTGTCAGGCTCATCCTTTCTATACCTCTCATAGAAAGAGAGAGAGTTAGACCTTTGATTTTCTCCGTCCGCTGGGACAGTACCTGTACAGAAGCCGAAGACAGTAGACTGCCTCTTAGTGAAACTGCCCTTTCCAAACTTTAGCTTTGGATAAAAAGAATCAGGCTTGTTACTATTCTTCCCGCCATAGCTTCCTTGCTTCGGTTTCCATTTGGGGAAATCTGTGATCATCCCATGGGCCCTTTAGTTGTTTACACAGCCATTGGGATTTGTTTTCGTCGTGTCACTTTAATTATAGTAGAGCAGACATCCATTGCTTGGATGGCGTTCCTCTAGGAAGTGGAACCATCTCTATGTTGTCCAACCTCTTCTTCCTTCCATTCTGCTTTCTTTTTCTTTCTATTGTATTTCACTTCGGGCTTCCATACATTTCCCAACCACAGAGCTAGATTAAAGGCAAATAAGCAGTTCCAGATCCAGCACCAGGAGAGTGCTCAAGCACCATCAGAAGATGGCTCAGGGCTAAGGCTAAGATTTTGTCATGGTTATTTTTAGTGGACAGGTTGCAGGCAATAAACAAAAATTCACAGAAGCCAGAGACCCGTCCCTGGCTTTTACTAGAAACACCTGAGGTGGGGGGGGAGAAGAGAAAGCGCCATGGGGACTAGCACCTGCTCCTGCGGCAGGGGCTGACTGCTGCTGCTCCAACCCCAGGAGGGCTGACCCAACCCCAGCCGCTGCTCTGCCAGGCCGGGGACTGCTGCTCTGGCAGTTCCAGGGCTAGCCGCCAGTCAGCTGTTCTGGAGGCCCCAGAACTGGCCACAGGTCAGCCCCAGGGCTGACAGCTGCTCCAGCCCTGCCCCAGAAGAGGTAAGTCACAGTTGTCCCAGAAAGTTCCGGAATCTGTGACCTCCTTAACAGAATTGTAGCCTTACTCATGGTCCCTTCTGCCATGATTTTATAAGAAATCAGCGAAGACTTGGTGGTAAGACTGAGCGGCACTTACTTACATAATTACAAACCTAAGACTGTTAAAGAAATTAAATGTATATTTTATATCTTACTTCCCCCCACCCTTCCTGTCTACCTTGTCTTTATTGTAAGCACTTTGAGGTAGTGAGACTTCAAGAGCTCAATCCATTTAGCTTAAAGAGAAGGTTAAAGGGTGACTTGACGACAGTTTATAAGTTACAAAATGAGGAACATGAGAAACAAAAATTTGATAGTGGACTCTTCAGTCTCGCAGACGGAGAGATATCACGATGCAATGGCTGGAAGTTGAAGCTAGATGAATTCAGACTGGAAATAAGGTGCAAATATTTAACAGTGACAGTAAGTAATTATTGGAACAACTTACCAAAGGTTGTCATGGATTCTCCATCACTGGCAATTTTAAAATCAGTTTTGGATTACATAAGAACGGCCATACTGGGTCAGACCAGAAGTCCATCTAGCCCAGTATCCTGTCTTCCTACAGTGGCCAATGAATGCCAGGTGCCCCAGAGGGAATGAACAGAACAGGTAATCATCAAGTGATCCATGCCCTGTGATCCTCTATCCCCTGATTTTAAGAAAATATACTCTAGTTCAAACATGAATTAACTCAGGAAACTTCTACGGCCTGTATTATACAGGAGGTCAGACTGGATGATCACAGTGGTCCCTTCTGGCTTTCCAATTTATGAGACTGGGATCACAGCCACCTTTTTGTGTAGCACTTAGAACAACAAGACCCTGAGCCTAATGGGACCTCCGAGCAATAGAGTAACAGACATATAACATCCAATAACAATCATCCATGGAACCGTAGGGGCTGATGTGAAACTGGCAAGCAGGCAGGCACCAAAATGCTTAGTAACTTACAGTCTAGGTCTGACAGCTGACTGCCACCCAGCAGGTGGCAGGATCCAATTCAAGAGAAAGCTGATCAGTTTGAGTTGCCAGGGCCTTATGATGTGACGGGAGGGAGGGAGGGAAAAGGCAGCAGCATGGCTGAGTCGGGTGGGGCACAGATGCTTGTTTTGTGTGGCACACAAGCTGAAGGAGCCTCGATAGAGCCCTGCTTTGCTGTTCTCTGGCAATCTACCTCTACTCTGCTCCTTCTCCTTCCCACTGTGTGTTGCTCCCCTTCCTCCCTCCTGCTCAGTTCCCATTCTGTTGTACTTGTATATAAACCACATAAGAAGCAAGAGTCTGACAAAGAAGAAAGTAGCTGTGCAGCTTCATAATGGGGGTGGAGGGCAAAGGATAGATGGCAAAGGAGGAAAGGCTTGACAGGCTTAAGAGCTCCTCTATCCAGTCTTCATAAGAAAGCAGACTAGTGACAATAACAAGGAGAATGAGAGGTCAGCAGACAGAATGAGGAAGGAAGAGATAAAAGGTGGCTCAGCTGTTACCGCAGTGCTGTTTGAGTCAGACCAGCCTCTGCAACAAGGGAGCAGTCAGAACCAGCTCTTGCTTAAACCTGCATGCGTGCTATGCACATGAGGGCCAAACTGAGCCCTTAAAGCATTCTTCTGTCTCTTTGCTCCACTGAAATCATGTAAATATGACCTGTCTCACACCACAAGTTAATTTTCTTGATCTCTCCATAATAGCCTACTAGAAAGAGTATGTGCATTCATAAAAATACAAATATATGGATCATTTTAACAGAGAAGGGGGGAAACACAGACACACGTATGCAGGAATTCCAGCAGTAAAAGTATGGTAAACTCTGACTTTACAACGTTACTGCCACCTTCATCCATTCATCCATATGAAGTGTTTCTGGAGTGTATATTGCTTGGTATCTGAGCTTTGAGATCCGATGTCCTTCTGTAAGTTAGTACAGGAATCCACGCTGTTAGCTCATGCATGTAAATGTTGCAGTGTTAAAGGGGCACTATGCATTCTGTTATAAATGAAGCTGCAATACAGTGTGTAATTCAGTTTCTAAAATTTGTGTCTGCCAAGTAAAACTTGGCCGAATATGTTCCACCATGAGGCTTTGGCCCTGCAAACTGCTCTGCACACACAGACCTCAATTCCCAGGCCAGTCAGTGGGGTTCCCCAGAAGTCTTCTCACACAGATCAACTTCCAAGATCAGGACCTAAAACAAGGATTCTTTCCATTTCCTCACCATGGTTACAAAGTTCAAAAAAACAAACAAACAAACAAAAAACAACCAGAAGCCATTTTGGACGTGAAAAATAAAATGTTGTTGAATGTGGTGCTCATGTGTAGCATCACGTTTTGGTAGCCCAAGAGAATAAAGCGTGCACTCTACAGAGCAAGCTGCAGAGCGCCACAGGCTTCCCACACACCAGTCCCCCAAGGGTGTCATCCCTACACTGGGGCTGATTAAGAGTGGCTCAATCTCTGTGTCCATTGAGTCCATGAGGAAGGAGTTGGACAATTCCCGACAACTCATTTCACATAAGCCACCAAACAATCATCAGATAGTAACAGCTTTTGGTCCTGCTAAAGTAGAACCAGCACCTAGAGGAAAGCCTCTATTCCATTATTAATCTCTGGAATCACCAGTGTCCCTTGCTTCCAGATTTTCAACTACTTTTTCCCGATCCAGGATCCAGCCTCTAAATAGCTACATTGCGATTTGTAGATTCTACCGCCTGAAACAAAACGTTGTCATCTACACAATGGTTGACATTTTCAAAAGCACCTAAGTGATTTAGGAGCACAAGTCCCATCGACTTTCATTTTCCAACAGGTGTCTGCAGATTGTCTCCTTTACTATCACTCTTGTGATCTGGACATGCTTAATACCCTTCCTAGAAACAGCATTTTCACCTCTTCTTCCTAGGTTGGTCAGCTATAATGTACCCCCGCCATGAACACCCCTCTGTTGCTTGCTTCCTTTATCTTAAACCTGTGTACTGTTTTCAGCTATACATAAACATGTGTCTTCCGCAGTTAGGGTGACCAGATGTCCCAATATTATTGGGACCGTCCTGATATTAGGGGCTTTGTCCTATATATGCAATTATACTCCCCACCCTGGGAAAAAAAAGTGTCCTGATTTTTCACACGTGCTATCCATTCACTTTATCCACAGTGGCATCAGTTTGATTAGATCTCTTTATTCAGAGAGCAACAAAATGAGTGTTCTAAATTAGTGCATTTTGGTAGGCAGAATATATGCCCATTCCCAGATCTTTACTCAGATTTTGATAACTCTCTCCCTCATTCCAGTCCCAGCTGCATTTTTGCCTCTCCATCCTCACTCTCACTACTTTCCCCTGTCCCTCAAACCTAGCTTTAAGGATAAGCTATCAATCTGGTGGAGCACCCAGCTATCAGGCCATGGTGTATCCCTTTGCTCCATAGTGGATCTAATCCCTGTCACTGATGTATAATACCCATGACAGAAAAGCAGCGTAGTTATTATTTCTTTATGCATATATTGCTGTATTGCCCACCAGCCCCAATGGGGATTGAGGCCCCGTTGTGATAGATGTTGTACAAAAATACATAGAGAAATAGTCCCTGCCCCGAAGAGCTTACAGTCTGGGAAATAGTATCAAAGGGTTAGCCGTGTCAGTCTGGATCTGTAAAAAGCATGCATCTGACGAAGTGAGTATTCACCCACGAAAGCTTAAGCTCCAATACGTCTGTTAGTCTATAAGGTGCCACAGGACTCTTTGTCGCTTTTTAGTCTGGGAAATGTGAGGTTTCCTGTTCTCTAGCTTTCCATTAGGGGCACACAGCACTCTTGGGGGCTCAGGTAAATGAGAAGCTACTGACCGGAGTGAATATCATGGCATAGAGGTGACCAGAATTGCACGAGAGAGAACAGCCCAAAGAATGAGAGAGGGTGCAGTGATCATGATTTCATCTGAGTTGGCAGCAAGGTCCTGGGGGAACAGGCTCAGGTTTTGAATCAATGTGGCTTGGTAGTATGATGTCTAGGGAAGGGGGAGGACCTATGTTCCCTTTTGCGTCTCTTCCTTGCTATGTAATTAAACATATCCATCCAGTTGTCATCATTGTCCTCTTGCTTCTGTGCCTTATTTCACATGTCCTTATACACCTGGAAGCCACGTACCTCCACACTCTGTTCTCCTTCAAGTTCTACCTTAGACTGTACCTCAAGGCCTATAAATCCATGTCCTATAAATCCATGCAAAGAAGCATTACCTAATCAGTTGTCTGACAGTCCTATACAAAGCGTAACACTTTAAAAGAATCCAAACAAAATCTCTGGCACTAACAATTGCATCCCATTCCTTTCTTTCATGTGTACGTTGTCTATGTAGACCACATTTCTTTAGCGCAGGAATCTAACACTTCAGGCTGCCTATAAAGTGCCTAGAGAGATAAGGTGGGTGAAGTAATATCTTTTATTAGACCAACTTCTGTTTGAGAGAGACAAGCTTTCAAGTCACACAGAGCTCTTCCTCAGGTCTTTTACTCAGAATGTCATAGAGAATTACAAGGTGGGACAGATTGTTTTGCATAAGTAGTTAGAGGAAGCGGGGGAAAGGCAGCTTGGGTTTGGGGGGGGGGAGGAGTTGTTAGTGGGTTATAGGTTGCTGTAATAAGCCATGAATCCAGTGTCACTGTTGAGTCCATGGTTTTTAGTGTCAGCCAAAGTTATGAATTTAAGCTCCCAGGCTCGTCTTTTGAAGGTATTGTGCAGGTTCCCTTGGCAGATGAGGACTCCTGGTCTGTGAGGAGCTTGCTTTTGATGATGAGCTTGGAGGGGCGGGGGCTTTGGCACCATGCAATAATCAATAATATTTTGATGATCTGCTGAGATTTAGATAATCACCCAAATGTTTTGATGCCAATAATCATAAACTCATCATTAGGGATTCGGGAAAAATGTAAAAGTAGGCCTGAAAATGGGGAGTGTCATAGGGCAGCCCCTGCCTGGAGTGCCCTCCTGTGGCAGGCCATGGCATGACAGGCACCCTTGTTTCAGTTTCCCCTCTCGGGTGACCCACTAATTCTCTTCAGGCTTTCTTGTTTCGATACTGCCCTTCCTGATTTATTACAACAACATAATCCATAGCAAAAGTCCCAAACATGTAGTCCATTTCTCACCCCAGCACAAGCAGTCATTAAAACTCAAGACACCTCGTCCCTTGATGCCCCATATACATTCAACCATGCCTGGACTCTGTCAGTCCTCTCCTGTCCTTGTACCAGGACAGATTTCCGCTCTTCCCACTGGGAACCCCCACAGAGTTTCGTGTGGGAGCATCTTTGCCAGGAGAGCATCCCTCACTCCCCTAGCCCTCTCATGTTTTCTCTGGGTCCAGCTCACCGGCTTTGAAGATGTCAGAAGTTAAGCTCCTCCGCTGCTCTCCTTCCTTCAGTCCTCTCCAGCCCTTGGCTGCAGTTCTCCAACTTAGAGCCAGGAGGCAGCTCCCTCTGCTGCTACTCCTCCAGCCTTCAGCCCTCTCCAGCCCTCTGGCCCTGGTTTTTGTCTTGGAGACACCAGCCAGAAAACCCCTCTTGCTGCTCCCCTGCCTTCAACCTGTCCCCAGGAACCACCCTTCTGTTTCCCTCTAAGACCACTCCAGTCCGCTGGTCTTTGCCAGTGCCCACCTGCCCTTCCTGACTGAACCAGCCTGCTGTGACTCACTGGGACTTTCTGTCACTGGCTCTCTCTCTGTTCCTTGATATCTCCCAGCTGCTGCCCTGCCCTCTTCATTGGCTAAATGGAAGCACCTGCTCTGGCACAGGGGAGCTGACCTACTTTATTTACTGGGGCCTGCCACCCTATGAGGGGAAGACAAATGTATTCTCCGCTAGGTAACCTGTTCAACTCAAGTTAAGGAAAGTGAACTCTTAGGAGAGGTAGATGCCATTATCTAACTCTTCTATGCACTGAACGGCATGAGTAACTCTCTTCTTCAAAATAATGTTAGTCCTTTTAAGAGCCTCACTATAGATGATATTGCTATTTTCACACCCTCTTCGACTGGCAGCATTGGTTGAAAGAAAGCATTAGCACCACTGGAGAGCATGTCCCTCTGCGCAGTTGCACACAATAAGATTACCTTGAGCCGTGAAAGCTTGATAACACATTGTGACTGGACAGTACCATCATAGGAAAACGATATCTTAATAATCACAAAATGTGATGGAGATTGAGGGAATAATCAGGAGCCTGAAAATTAGTCAAAAAGTCATGGGAATATATTTCTAGATTAGGCCTATCCCTATGCTATTTCACGCACACTGTTTTATTTGTACATGACATCAGTGGAGTATAATTATTCTGTATGTCAAGAATAATAACAACAAATTAAGATAAGAAGATCACTTGAAGAAACTGTTAATTCAAGCAAACTTGCTCACACTTGACTGCATTTATATGACTGTGCAGTCAATTAATTGCTGCATTTTGTTCACTCATTTTATAGGTGCAATGACTTGACACTCGGGTCCCTACAAACTTTCTCTTAATTGGAGAATGCAAGACTGACACCCTATTTTTTTCTCAAATTTATTTCATTTTTGGAGATTAAACATCCCTCCATTCAGCTGAAATTGGTATATTTCACTAAACATAAGAAAGTGCCAGAGAAAGAAAGAATTGTATTTATTCCACTTATCTCATTTTAACACCACAATAAAAATCAACATCTTCTGACTCCAGGAAAGCTAAATAGCTTATTTCTCCACACACACACTCCACAAACATTACCATTTCTTCTCTCTCTGTTCTTAGCTTCCCCTTCTCACTGTAGCAGTTGAACTCTTAACCTTGGTTTAGAACACAGCCTGACTGGTTTACAGCCTTACCAAATACAGAGAGTATTGCATATTATCCATGTGTTTATAATCATCTCTGTGGTTTATTAAATTCAGTAGAGGATACCTTAGATTATCTGGGTTTTGGTCTCATGTTTGTATTATGTATAGTTTTATGGTTAAGTGATACGGGAAATAGATATTTTGTGGGAGAACTATGAACATACTTACCATAAATGTTTATAGAGCTCTTTATCATATCAAATTAAAGAGGAGGGCTTGTGGTTAGGACACCACACTGGGACTCTGTAGATAAGAGTTCAGTCCCAGACAGGTCCCGGACTTCCTGTGTGATCTTAGACAAGCTATCAGATCCTCTTTGCATCAGCTGTGTAAGAGGGGTAACAAAACTTCCTTGTTTGTCTTGTCTGTTTAGATAGTCCCTGCCCTGAAGAGCTTACGATCTCTCACTGTGTGTTTGTACAGTGCCTACAACACTGGAAGCACCAATCAAAGTTGGCTCCGCTAGGTGCTACTAGAATACAAATAATAGCATCAACAGGGAGGCACGATCTGTTTTTCTTCTGAATGAGTTCAGGGTTTCTCTTCCTTGCTAGAAATGAGAGGCAGAGATATCATCTGGAGTGGTGTGCTGTCCTCTTTACCACCATCACCACACAAAAGGGGCTATGGTCAAGGTTTTCAAAAGTGTCTAGTGCTATTGGGTGTCAAACTTGAGACCCCTTAAAAGGGCCTGATTATCAAAAAGTGCTGAAAATCAGGCCCCTTTAAGGTGCCTTGAAGAGGACACCCAAAAACTGAAGTATGAGCTTTGTGAAAATCCATTCTATATGCATCCGAAGAAGTGGGCTGTAGCCCACGAAAGCTTATGCTCTAATAAATTTGTTATTCTCTAAGGTGCCACAAGTACTCCTGTTCTTTTTGTGAAAATCTAGGTCTGTGCTGACTGGAATTTATTAGAGAGACAAGGTGGGTGAGGCAATATCTTTTATTGGATCAACTTCTGTTCATGTGAGAGACAAGCTTTCAAGCCACACAGAGCTCTTCTTCAGGTCTCTGAAAGGTACTCCGAGCCTCATAGCTAAATGCAGGGTGGAATGGATTGTTTAGCATAAGTAGTTAGCTCATATTCTAAGGGACATTCAAGGTAGAGAGGCCCGTTAACATCTCTGCAGTCACAGGACAAAAAGAAGGGGGTTAGTGGGTTACAGATTGTTGTAATAAGCCATAAATCCAGTGTCTCTGTTCAGTCCATGATTTTTAGTGTGTAGCAGAGTTATGAATTTAAGCTTCCAGGCTTGTCTTTTGCAAATGTTGGGTGGATTTCCTTTGAGAATGAGGATTGATATGTCAGATATAAAGTGATTGCTTTGTGAAAAGTGTTCGCCCACCCACAGGTGTTAGGGAGTTTTTGTCTTCTATCATTTCCTGTGCAAGTTCATTCAAGAGCATAGTTATTGTCTGGGTTCATCCACATAGTTGTTATTAGGGCATTTAGAGCACTGCATGAGGTACCTCACCTGTTGTGTTAGGAATGTGCAGGATCCATGGATCTTGAAAGGTGTGTTGTGGGGGGTGTAGCAGTGGAAATATTTCTGCAGGTTTTGCATCTGTTGTTCTGGTAGGGTTTGGTGCTGCTTTGAGTGGGTGTGTCCTGGTCAGTGGGGAGCTTGCTTCTGATGATGAGCTTCGAGAGGTTGAGGGATTGTTTGAAGGCAAGAAGAGGGGGTTCAGGAAAGATTTCTTTCAATATAGGGTCCCCATCGACTGTGGGTTGTGTTTGTTTGATGATACCCCACATGGGTTCCAGTTTGGGATGGTAGGCGACAACTAGGGGTGTGTGGTCGGAGGGGGTTCTATTTCTGTATTGAAGCAGGTTCTCCTGGAGTATTTGGGTGTCCTGTTTCATGGTGCAATCTACTTCTCTGATGCAGTGTCCTTGTTTGGTAAAGACAGTTTTGAGCGTGTTAAGGTATATATCCTGGACTTTCTCCTCTGATCATATTCTGTAGTATCTGAGTGCCTGACTGTAGATAATAGATTTCTTGGTGTGTTTGTGGTGGTTACTGGATCTATGAAGGTAGGTGTACTGATCCATGGGTTTCTCATATATGGTTGTCTGTGGGGTTCCATTATTGAAGCTGATTGTCATGTCCAGGAAGTTGATGCTAGTGTGGGAGTGTTCCAGAGAGTAAGAGTGCCATGAAGGAATATCAGAACTCATAAAAGCCATCCTCAAACCACTCACCACACAAAGGGCCAGCTTCCTCCAAGACACAATCAACTCCTTCCAGAAAGTCCACTACATTAGCAACCTCCATCCGAACACCAGCCTCGCTACCATGGATGTCACTTCCCTATACAACAATGTCTCTCACAATGACACCATAGATTCCTGCCTCATATATTTATAAGACATGGACAGTCCTCAGATATACACCCTGACTCTTACCAAATTCATCCATTTCATCCTCACCCATAACAATTTTAAATTCAACAACAAACAGTTTGTCCAAGCCATGGGAACAGCCGTGGGTACTAGGATGGCTCTGCAAAATGCCAGCCTCTTCATGGACCACCTTGAAGAAGAATTTCTGGACAAATGCATCATGAAACCAATGATATACATGAGATACATTGAAGATATTTTCATCCTCTGGACAGACGGTTTAAACTCAGATTTCCACCACAACTTCAGCAACCACCACCCGTCCATTAAACTCTCTCTGGAACCCCTATTGGGGGAGGGTTCCTTCCTTCCTAATTCCTACAGGGGTGCATGGAGCTCCAAAAGTGGGTGTGGAGGAGGCAGGGGAATGGCTGAACCATCCTTCTACATCAGTCTGCACAGCACCACTGGCACACAGGGTGGAGCAGAGAGGTCCTTAATGTGTAAATTGTGTCCACCTTAATATAACCTTCTGAGTTCACTAATTTCATTTCATGGGAAGAAAGTCGGGGGGAGTTATTCTGACAAATTAAAATCTACCACAGATGGTATATTAGATCATTGAGTCAACGTTCTGACTGGGAAGAAAGTGCTATCGATAATCTCCAATTTCATCACAAACTGCAGTACTTTTACATAACACATGACGTCTTGAACAAATTTATCCTCACCTCACCTCAGTGTGGTGGGCGATGCCCATAAATTTTGATATCTCTACTTAGAGCTGGGAAAAAATGAGGTACAAAGAAGTTACATGACTTGCCCAAGGCCTTACAGAAAATCATGTGCAGACATGGAGTTAGTCTAGATAGATTCCTGAGTTTTCTCTAGAACTCTGTCAGGATTCCCTGTTTCCCAGCTCAGTGCTGACTATTCTGCTTCTCAGATTTTAAAATTCATTTTTTCCCCCTTTTCTTGTTTGTAACAAACTTATATTTTGATCTTTCAGACAAGCCAAAGCCATGTATTCCTGTAAAGCTGAGCACAGTCATGAGCTGTCCTTCCCACAGGGGGCGATATTTTCAAATGGTAAGATGTATTAGATAGTCTTCCTATACACACAATATTTAAACATAACTACATCTGTGAGATAAGTCAAGAGATTTTCACTTCAAATTTAATGTTTATATCTCTATTAATCTGATGTTGATCTTTTATAATGATGTTGATCTTTTTAATTCAAACATCTGGGATAAGGATTAAATTTAACTATAACAGATTTTAATATATATTATATATTTTTATTTATTTATTTATTTATTGCAGTGTACCCATCAGTGGAACCAGGCTGGTTAAAAGCAACGTATGAAGGCAAAACAGGACTAGTTCCAGAGAATTATGTTGTCTTCCTCTAGTAATCTTTAGTGGACAGCAGTATCTTCATGGTATCCATGGTAACAAATAATAAGCACTATGATTTTATCTGACACAGATGTGGGGATCAGCCCGTTAGCAGAGAGTGGTAGATTTTCTTCAAATTCTGCAAGGGCAAATTAGGTAGCGCCCTATAAATGGAACAGGACATAATGAAATAGTTAACAGTTTTTTGTACTGCAGATGGTACTCTGTTTAAATAACTTCCATTGTTTGTAACACAAGCATGTTGCATATTTCTTTTATGGATAAGGAACAGTTGAGCAATAAAATCAGAAAATTAGCTGCAGAACATGTCAGACCTGAGATATTGCTCAACCAGCATGAAATTCACAGGCAATGCACTCTGCCGATCCTTACAATTATATTGTTTTACATGTAAAAAATTATATATTTGTTCATAAAGCAAGATATATTTCTATGATCTCCCTTCCGCATTAGAAAACTTGATTCTGAGACTGGTCCCAGTCATTTCATGGAAGAAGTTAATCTGCCATAAAAGCAGAGTTTTGAATCTCTTGTTATGCAACGAGATCACAGTATACAGATCCAGTAATGTATGTAATTTATATAACTGATAACCAAATTAGATTGTACACTGATTAAGCAGTAAGTCCTCTTTCAAAATGTGACCTTTTTAAAATCATTTAATTCAAATATTGTACAGATTTATCTTATTTCCTCCTTGCTTTCATCAGTTTGTTTTATCAATATAATTAATATTAATAATAAATTATATGTCTAGCATCCATCTTCCCTAAGACATTCTCGGCTTGTCTCAAAAACACAACCATACCAAACAAAGAAGTACTGAAAGTAAAATGATGGGGAAATGTGTGAGGTTAGCAACAAAGAATGAAAATAAATCTAAAACCTGAAATAAAACATAGCAGAGTCCCACAATGCCATTAAGACACCCAAATTGTTTTTCAGATTTTCCACCGCATACAAGACAAATGACCTATGAAGTGTCTAGTTTTATAAGCTATGATTTCTAAAGGCTGCTTTTAGCTGTAAAAAGTATCTGACATGAGATAAACTTTGATTATTTTGTTAAGTTTGAAATACAGTTTCCTCAGGATTTCACTTAGTTATTTGACAACAGTTCCAAAACATGATGATAAAACCGCTTGGTATAGAAATTTACAAATAACCATTAATTACTCCAGCTGGAACTAAAAGGCAGTCATTTTCTAACTACTGACATTAAATTTTGTGTGAGTTTTCCCATCAAAGTACAATGGCTTGTATTAATAAAAGGCTGTAATAAACAGTGAGGGCACAGGCACTTTATCACAGAATAACAATCCTTTACAAAGAGAACAAAGAACAGAAATCAGAAAAGCAAGAGAGTAAACAGTAAGCAAAGCATATGTCCAAGGCAGACACTCTGCTTGCTGAAAGAATGACCATAGAGTCCAGTCCTGAAGGCCTTATTGGCAAAACTCCCCTTGAATTTGGACATCCCCAATTAGTTAATCGACAGAGCTGCTAACTTGGTGAATCCATTCTGGGGAGTCAGTACACCGTGACCTCAAAAACCTACACTGATGTCAACAGAACCACCCATGCGCTTAAGCCACTGGCTCAATCAGGGCATAGCTCTTTATTGAACTGCTCCAGGAAAACTGCAGTAGCTGCATGGCCAGGCAGCATGTACTATTCAAAGCAAAATCATTTCAGCACTACATGAACACATTAGCAGCTGAGCTCATTGCTGTTAGTGCTACAGGAAGAATTGCCTCTCACACAGACTCTCCTGCATATTAGCTCTGTCTCCAGTAACAGTATTAAATATTACAGGTGGGCAGGGCAAGGTAATTCCATTATGTCGAGGGTTTAGATATTTCTAAATTAGGTTTTGTTCCGATTCAGAATGAAAACCCCACGTTTTGACGTTTTCTGCAAATTGGCATGGCGCCCCGGCTCCAGGGCACTCTGCCTGCTGGCCTGTCCTGGAGCTGCAGACCCTGGAAGCCCAGGGGTCTCCAACTCTGAGACAGCACCCCTGGCAGGCTGTCCTGGATCCACAGCCCTTGGAAGCCCAGGCTTCACAGCAGCTCACCAGGCAGGGTTTCCTCAGACCTTTGTTGAAATAAAACCGTCTCCATGCAACATTTTGATTTTGACAACCAACAAAACGTTTTTCTCCGTGTTTTTCCTACCAGCTCCATTAAGTATATTAACCCTTTATTTACCAAAATAGTGGGCACTGCTTCCTTAATGGGTTAAATAGGAGCTTTTCCCAGGGCTGAAAACTTTACCAAGCTATTAAACACTGCCAAATTTTCCGGCACTTTCCCTGGAAGTCTTAGTAGGCTATCTATAGCCAATAGTCTTTCAAAAGTAGTGTATCTCTAATAGCTTCTGTACCTGCCTCCTGGACAATGCAGTGGGAGTTGCTTACAGTGAGTCATTTCTTGACAGAAATTTAATTGTTGAAATTCAGGCTGGTGGCAAGAGCCATCTCCGCACTGAGAGCACCAAATGGAGCTCAGCATGGGGGGCTCTTGGAATCCTTTGCATGACACAGACGGAGACTTCCCACCAGCTTCAAGCAGGCTAGTAGGGGGTAGGTTGGAACCAGGCACTGGAGGTCAGACCATGGGATCGATGACTACAGTAATTCAATGACCCACAATAATTTGGGCTATTCATTCTACTTCACTATCAAGAGTTTCATTCTCGCCCAGTTCACTATCAACAGGTGACACCTCGTGTCATTAAGAGTGTTTCCTTGGTAGGTTGTTGTGAAGGATAATTCCAAAGCTGTCCCTGGACAGTAGAGGCAAATATCCTTCTGACGTATCTGTGTTCAGCACTGAAGTAAAGAAGGAAGAAGGCTCCTCAGCAGGTCAAAGCTTGCAGCTCTTAAGTCAGGCAAAATTCATGTCGACTTCAATGGGCACTTCCCCTGAGTCAGAGCTCTGAGACTTCCCTGTGTAATTAACCTCTGAAATTTCAACTTCTCTCATCCCATGCTGTGTAACATCCTGTTTGGCTGTGCTTGAAGGCTCCGTCCTACAGTGGTGGGATAACAAGGGGGTTGCGCCTTCTCACCATTCCAGGGAGAGGTGCTATCTGTACTCCTGGGGGTTGTTAGTGGAGAGGGAGGAAGGGCCCTGCTCAGGAGACTAGGACAACCAGTGACCCTAGCATGGAGTAGTGTCCCCAGTCATGCTGTCTGGCCTCTGTACAGGGCCGCAATGGGCTGGGGCAAAATGCTTATTTGAGCTATCTTTCCCCCACCCTGATTTCCCCATCAGGGCAATCATAATCTGGCCCTTTTTGTGCATCTCCTCTTGAATCCCGTGGAGATGAACGATTCCTTAAGCCCTTTGGAGAGACTTATCAGTCATGGAACTTTGACGGGGAGAGAGGAAGATCTTTTTTCCCCCTTTAGCCTAATATACTATGTGAGCCTTCTTCTCTTCCTCAGTAGTGTATGGTGAATAGACATGGGGTACCTAGGAATCTGTGAATCAGCCACTCTGCATCCTGCATATCATTTTAAAGGGACACAGCCACCTTTAGATTCACATTGCCATCTGAAAATGTTATTCCTGTGGTTTCTTACGAGTGACCCCTACCAGTACTTTAACTGAAAGAGATGAAAGGTATTTGTTTTTTATCTCTCTCTCTCTTACGTGGTGCAGTAAGTGAGCACTTTATGTGCGGTCAGTTTCTCTGCTGTGTTGATGGTACACACCCAGCCCCAAGCTTTGCAAAAAGGTGTTCACCAGTAGCAACAGCAGTAAAACTGGAACTGAAGAGACACGAGGAAGCAGTGTGCCTAGAGAGACAGGAACGGAGGAGAGCGTTGGGCCTGACCTTGTTTGGTAGTGGTGCTCCTACTCCTTCCCGAAACAGAGGAGCAGAAAACCCCTCAAGGTGTTTTAGAGCTTGGGTTTTTTAATTATTTTTATTATTATTATTTCCTTTTTGGTTTTTGTTTCAAGGATTTTTTTAAAGACAGTTTTTGAAGTCTGTTCTATCAGGAAATTAGTTAATTACAAAAAATTGATTGACTATGTCCCTGTATTATTATTTAAGAACAGCCCTGGATTCACTCTGTAAGCACAAGAAGTGTGTGGTAAATCTTCTGTATTTCCCTGCCAGTAAAGATGTAGCAATCTAGTCAAGACAACCACTGTTTGCAAAGTTGTAAGATTCACATTTGGTAGCATATGCTGACTGATATTAATGTCATGTGAAAAGCGTATGTCTGTGTATACAGTTTATATAATTAACTGTGTGTTTTAATTGTTAAGTCATTTGGTACTTATTGCAGTCTAACAAACTGACTCAAATTAATCAGCTGAAAGATTGTTATAGTGCCTGATAAATATGTACAGTATGTTAGTATTTTATATACAGGGTTTTTTAATAATGTTAATCAGAATGAAAAATGATTTTTCAGTATCATTTCTACAAGTTCAGTGTTAAAAGGTTCTTGCCACATTTTGGAGTTTTGAATACTGTGTGAGATGGTTTTTAAATTAAACTATAGTTTTGTGTCCTGAGAAATTTTTCCATTCTCCCTAGTGCTGTTTTAATGTAACTAAACTACAAGTGCATTGTTGAATTATTTCTGGAGAAGATGATGCACAGAATTGCTCACCAGAGCTAATTCGTGACAGTAATAAGTAACACATCAATCTTTTTACATTTCCCCTTGATATTCTCTATTTATTGTCTGTAATTGGAATTTTTTCCCCCCTCCTTTTAGGAAAGAAACCTTAGCAGGGGTGAAAGTAAAATTTAAACCATGCAGAACAGAGTAATTACAACAGCAAAAAAGCATTTAACACAGCAGTAATTTGTATACTTGTGCACTGGGCCCTGTTTCATATTCTACGTACTAGTATTGCATAAGAATAAATAGTGAGATCAAAAAAGTACATTAATCTGAATGTTTCCTGTGTTAGACCACCAATTCATGCACTTCTTGGGTAAGTGACAAGAAGATGACTCTCCTAATCAAAGACCATATCATGCAATCATAAGGCAACTCCTCAGCTGGTGTATATTGTCATAATTCACTGGCATCAAAGATGGAGCTCTGACAATTTACATCAGCTGAGGATCTGCCCCTCGGTATTTAAAAGGAAGTACCCATTGAAATCAGTAGGTGTTCTGCCGAAAAGTGGAAGATGTGATATGGCCCAATATTATCGTTAGAGTTTCTAAGATTTGTTTTCTCTAGTAAAGGATCCCCCATAAATCACCCCACCCACCAGGGATTAAACGCAGTGCATTGTCATTTTCCTCCAGATCACACAGCCCTGGTGGCTGCTGCTGTAATACCCCTTCAGGCATTGCCCATGCAAAACTGAGAGTGTTGACCTAGCTATTAACCAGGATAATCAAAATAGGTTGGGTCCTCCGTATCCAAGCAGCTGTTGCTGTGATTTTGCCTTCCAGCCATTGACGGTAATAACATAGTATTTGTTCTCCTGTATGTGGCAGCATTTCATAGGTTACTTGACTGTCTTTGTTGTTTTAAATGGTGCTTTCCTCCTTGGATACATTATTTGAAAGTCCTTCTGTATCTGAGCGTCCTGCGAAGCTTGTGTTGGGAACAGGGCCAGCTCCAGCTTTTCTGCTGCCCCAAGTGGCAAAAAAAAAAAAAAAAAAAGACGAGCGGCAGCACTTCAGCAGCAGCTCAATCACACCGCTTCGGCGGGTCCTCCCTCTCTTCCTCTTCAACGGCAATTTGGCGGCAGCTCAAAGAGGAAGAGAGGGAATGAGGGACCCGCCGCCAAATTTCCGCTGAAGACCCGGACGTGCCGCCCCTTTGAATTGGCCTCCCCAAGCATCAGCTTGCTACGCTGGTGCCTGGAGCCGGCCCTGGTTGTGAATCAGCATGAATCTTCTGGCACTGGCGGTCAGGATTTCCGAATGCTCTGAGAGTTTGGATTGCAACAAATATAAGGGTGTTTAGGCAGATCATACATTTGTGATTTCAATTCTGAATGATATTTATGATTATTTTGGCGGTACTAGAGTTTATAGAAGTCTTAGATATTATACTGTATTTTAATACCAGGAATTTATATACAATCAATAACATGGGAAAATAAAATATATTTTAAAAGTTACTACTAGTAAATTATCATATTGAACTTTTTGTTTGTTTTGTAGTGGGGTTTCAGTAATTATCTGCACTCTGTACATATCTACATGTAAATAATTGGCATGTTATTCATAAACTGGCTTGCTACAGTACCTGTGCTGTACTTTACACTGTATTTCATGAATTTAAGAAATATTTTTAAAAATAAAAAGCCTGACTACATGTTTTTTTTTCTTTATTATTTTTACATTTCCCATTCAGCCCATTATTTTATTCCATTTATTATTCCTATTCATCCGATTTATTTTTTTAATTTGGAGTGCTATTTTGTTATTCTTGCCTAGATACCACAATGACTGAATGCTACCTAAATATTATTTATGTAGCCATTTGATGTAGATGGTGACTTACAAACATGTTCACACTGTTAAGCAATGGACATATATAAAAATGCTAAATTCATAGTTCAGCAAATACCTTCTTGACCATAAAATCTTTTATCTGGGAAATCTGTAAGATGTGACTGAAGTGAACATGAGAAAATGGCACTTCACATAACAGAGAAGCACATCATTGGCTCATAACAAATAACAATGTTAACAAAATCTTAGTGTCTCTCATAATTATAGGCAGGTAGGTGTTTGGTGACATGGTACCGGCTGAAGTTCCTGTAGATGAGCGAGGTGCTGTAACTACTTTGGGGCTCACACGCCTCAAAATTTCCACAAGGATATTTGGTCTTGATGCCATCTTTGTACTGACATTTGGAGTGTGAATTGATGGTGGTAATAGCCCTTAAATTAACACCCTTTCTCTTGCCTGCCCAACAGTGGAGAGGCATTAGCAGGGAAGAGTGAATGTAGGTGGAAGAAAAACAGTAGAAATGGGGACTGAGTTGAGGTTGGGGGAAGAAGAGCAGAGAGAATCTGTCCTCTGAAGAACCTCTGGTATTGATCTCAGCAGAGTTACTCCTGATTTGTACCAGTGTAACTGAGAGGAGATTTGGGCTCCAATGTCTTATCTCTGTGAAAAGACACTTTGATAAAGTACCAAAACAGGTATTTAAAATGAAAACTAGTGAAGTTGCTCCTATAAGGTCCCTCTTCAAATCCCAGCAATGAAGGATTCTCCCACAATGAGAAGTGGGAAGTAAATTAAGCAAGTGATTGTATATCATGAAGTACATCACAAATATGTGTTGCAAGGAGATTCTCCAAATACCTTTGTCAGGGCTGTTGGTATGCTCACAAGGGATATTTTCTAGACAATATTACCACAGAGCAGGAGCTGGTGGTTATAGCAGATGATATAACATAATGTGTGAGTCAACCGTGTTACTAGGATCTCACAAAAAGGCAGCATCCAATGTAAAATAAGTGTGGAAGGTAAACTGAAGTTTGGGACCCTTTTTAGGTCTCGTTTGGTCACAATGGTCACAAAGAGTTCAGAGGAGAGCAACAAAAATAGTGCAAAGTTCAGATAAGATCCAAGAATTTGACATGGTGAGTCTAGAGTACAAATGATTGAGATGTTACAAAACTGCATGAGGAGATGATACAATTCTCAGCTGTAGAAGACAAAGATGTAATAGATCAAAGCTCTGTGTGGAGAAATAGGTTAAGAAGAGATGGGCAATAGAACAATAATATGTTGGCAAAAAAAGTTGTAATCATTTGCAATACTGCAGGTTAAAGACTAGATCCCTGTCAGTGAAGGATGATTTGCAGTAAGACCAATCCTGCCAGAGGGTAGACTATTAGGCTATGTCTACACAGCACCGCAGTGGCTACCCTTTTCCAGCTGACTCAGGCTCGCGGGGCTCAGGCTGTGGGGCTGTTTTATTGCGGTGTAGAGGTCCAAGCTCAGGCAGAACCCTCTTGGACCCTCCCACCTCACAGGGTCCTACAGCCTGGGCTCCAGCCTAAGCTCAGACGTCTACACAGCAATTAAACAGCCTCACAGCCTGAGCCCCACAAGCCCGAGTCCGCTGGCATGGGCCAGTCACAAGGTTTTAATTGCAGTGTAGACATGCCCTTAGAACCCCTTTGCAACCAAAATGAGATTCTTACAGAATCCTTCAGACCTTTCACATACTGTGGACCCAGCATACAGTAAAGGCAGATCCCATATCTTTTTTCTGCATGCCAAACTAAACATGAACTTCAAGGGATAAATCACAAAGTGAAATAAATGCACACCCACTGCAGCAAAAATATAGGAATCAGCAGGGCACAGCTTACATAAATCTTCAGTCTTTGTTTACTTCCAAAGCTACAAGAAGTGCCTGTCTCATCCTGTAATGATTTAATTGAAAACACAATCAGTTGAAGTTTCATTTTCCTAACCGTACTCCTTTACAAGCCTGTCTGTCTTTGCTACAAGGAAATACTACTGGGTTTTTTTTGTTTGTTCATTTTGTTTTTTACCTTCAGCACCTTTTGTTTGACAGAATTAAAGAACAGAAGAGATTGGTTGGCTGAACATATATATTTATATTTGCATCTGTCATAAATCAGAAGACTTGTCCAAGAAATCAAGTCAAATGTATTTGTTGTGTACGTTTGGCAGGCTTCTGCTCTGCTACATAATAGCCATGAATTACTCTCTTCAGAGGCGCCAACTTTCTGCTGTGCCTGGGGGTGCTCGGCCCTTGCTGTGCCCCAGGCCCCGCTCCTTTCCCACCTCTTCCCACCCTCCACTTTGCCCCCACCCTGCCTCTTCTTGACCTATTCTTCCCCCTCCCCCAAGTGCACCCTTGCTCCTCGCCCTCCCCCCCAGCACCTCTTGCATGCCGCGGAACAGCTGATCTGCAGTGGGCAGGTGCACTGGGGGGCATGGGGAGGTGCTGATCGGCAGGGCTGCTGCACCCACCATTTTTTCCCTGTGGATACTCCAGCCCTGGAGCACCCACAGAATCAGCGCCTATGACTCTCTTTTGCAATTGGTGGCAGCACATCCCATGTTCAGTGATAAAATGACAATTAGAGCTGTGCCGGAACCAGAATTTCTCTCCCTTGGAAAATTTTGTATTTTTGAAGAAAAAAATTGCTCGGAATTGGAACAAACAGTTGGCAATGTGACGTTTTGCACAGCAGGGACTTTCTAAACAAAAATCTTGTTCTGCAAGAACTGCAATGGAAATTTCCATCCCAGCTACCAGGCTGCATGGTCGCTTGCCCGGCAAGGAGCCTGGGAGCCTGAAAGTCCAGGTTCCACAGCAGCCCACCAGGCAGGCTCCTGAGAAGCCAGGGAACTCCAGGAGCCAAGCTCCACGGCTGCCGAGGAGCCAGGGAGGTGGGCAGGAGAACTGATAGGAAACCAGATATGTTGGTCTCTCCCTGCTTGCCTGGTTTCTGACTAAAGTTTCAATGGAAAGGACACAGTCTCATGGAACTTTTCAATTCCGTTGAATCAGCCTTTTCCAATGACGATAGCGATTATATTAGTTTGCTCTACTAGAGTCAGAGATCTGAAAAACCTCAATGAACTAACCCACCCAACCCCCCCATGAGAGGAAGTACTATCCCCATGTAACAGATGGGGGAGCAGGAGGTCCATGTATGCTAAGGAATGTGTTAACACTCCTCGATCAGGCACCCATAATTCTTCCAAAGCAATGTTTGCACCCAAAAGTGCTCTTAACCTAGCACAAGTGTTGTCAGCAGCAAGTCTTGATGTCTCCATCTTTTGGTCTAGTTAGCTGCAAAGCCAGTGTGGCTGGAAATTCCAAGCATTTACAGCCACGCAAGTATAACTGGCTTTTTGAGCTTGGACCTTAATGCTCTTGATTATCATTCCCCACACTGATCAGGGCTGTTTGTATACCCACATCAATGCAATATGCTTCTTAGTTCTCCTCCAGCAGCTACATGTTACATAAAGGTTTATAAGTCTGCTGTTGCCGTTGGGCTAATGCAGCTGGTCCTTTAAGTAGAGGCTCATGCTTTTAGCTCCAGAGGGTCTGGGGTCAGTCCTCAAAGTTGACCCCAACAGAAGGGTCATTATATTTGGATCTAGGGTTTTGTTCGAGTCCAGCTCCAGCAACTTACATTGAGTCTTTCTCACTTGCCTCTGTGACGGCAACCCTCATGAAGAACTACTTCCCAGATGAACATACAAAGGAAAATCCTATTCCTGTCCTAGGAAACCCCTGGACAAAATGGATGTGTGTACTTCATAAGTCTCCAAAGGGCTTTTTATAAGCTATTATAGGTGGGGCTGGCGGCACCATCTATTATTAAGGATGCCCAACACGTCGTATCATAACACTCTGTTTTCAGTTGCTTATAACTTGCAAAGTTTAATGAGGATAAAGTTTTCTGTGATGAATGTTGGTCTCGGGCTGATATTTTTATGGAAAGTTTCAGCCAGAACAGTTAAGCCATTTTGAAAACCAAAGCAAGGGGAAAAATAGGTTGTTTTGTCATGTTAAAAAATTCTAGCAATGTTTGCTTTTAGACAGTCTAGCATGTCAATGCTTTGGTGCAAGAACTTGAAATTTGTTGAGGGAAGAGGGCAGAGAGAGCCCTTCATGTCAGAGATGTGCCTTTTGCCATTTTGGTGAAAATTCATCACAGTTTGGCCAAGTTATAAGCCTTTGAGAAAAAATCTCAGTTGGTACATGCTCAGTAGAGACTTATTGAAGCTTAACTGCTACAATCTCCAAAAACCCTGTCTGCACTAGAAGCGGAGCAAGCAGGACTTGCCCTGCAATTGCTGCTGCAGTCTGGGGTGAGATTCATTGCCAGACCTAAGAGCAGGGAGACTGTCTCTCCTGGGTTCCCACTGTTCACCATCCTGGGCCCACAGAATGTGGAGAAAATGAAGACGCCTGAACTGAACATGGAACCTAGGTCAGGTTGGGGTGGGTAGTGGATTGGAATAATGAGCCTGGAGGTCGGGAGACTGGAACAGGAGACTGATGGGGATGGTGGAAAGAAACTGGGAGTGAGAGTTGGGGGTAGGGTGAAGTGGGAGACTGGGACTGGCTGAGCAAGGAGACAAAGCCATGGAGAGTAGGAGTGGTTAGACAAAGAGACTAGGAACCAGTGAGGGGTGGTGAAACAGATCTGACAAGGAGCCAAGGTGTGGGAAGAAAACTAGGACTAGCTGGGCAAGCCGGGGGAGAGGAGAGAGCAAATGGACACTGGAGTTGGGGAGAGAAAGAGTGGACAAGGAACTGGGGGCATGGGGACTTGGCTGGGGAGCCCAGAGAGTGAGATTATAACTGGCTGGGGAAGGAGACTGGGTGTGGTATCAAAAACCTAAGGAGTAGAGACAAGAACTGGCTAGGCATAGAGGAGCCGGGGACGTGGGCAGGGCCGGCTTTGGCATTTTTGCCGCCCCAGGCAAAAACGGCGGGGGCCCCGCTCTCCCCCCGGCAGCTGGGGGGAGGGCGGCCGGAGCCCTGGGAGGAGGGCGGTGAGCCCCGGCAGCCGGGGGGAGGGCACCAGGGGGGAGGGCGGCGAGCCCCGGCGGGGGCTCCGCTCTCCCCCCGGCGGCCAGAGCGCAGGGGGCAGGGCGGCGAGAGGGCGGCGAGCCCCAGCCAGGGGGGGAGGGCGGCCAGAGCGCCAGGGGGAGGGCGGCGAGCCCGGCCGTGGCCCTGCTCTCCCCGGGGGCCGGAGCACCGCACCGCCCCCCTCCAGGTGCCGCCCCAAGCACAAGCTTGGTGGGCTGGTGCCTGGAGCCGGCCCTGGACGTGGGACTGGGTGTGGGGAAGAGCCAGGATTGAGACAAAGACAGGTTTGAAGAGAAGGTGCAAAAGAGATTAGGCTTGCGGGATCCCGACAGAAAGAGTCTGAGCACACTCCCCTCCAGAGCCTGGAAAGTTGTCAAATTCAGCAGGTGTTTTTTTTTTTTTAATGTCTTTTGCTTCACAAATGTTCCATTAGGGGCTAAAAAGTTATAGAATGCTGTGTGTTCAAACAAAGGCAATGTATAACTGCTATTCTGGGAACTGGTACATAAGGCTCAACGCTGTGGCCCTGAGTAGTCTAGATTTCTCGCAAAAGTGGTTCAAAGAAAGGTGAGACACTCCAGTGAGAAAAATCACCAGAAGGCCTGTGGTTTTGAAGTCTTATTATTCTTTGAGCCATCTTTCATGAAGCTACCATGAAATAGTCACATAGTGCTCAAAGTTTATAAATGATGTTTTGCTCTTTGGCATGTCATATTTTTACCAAATAAAGGTTTTAATCTCACATTAAAACTGA
This sequence comes from Trachemys scripta elegans, assembly GCF_013100865.1. NCBI lineage: Eukaryota > Metazoa > Chordata > Testudines > Emydidae > Trachemys > Trachemys scripta. Next base: position 315,060,401 of record NC_048298.1, on the reverse strand, counting down.
AATTTGTTGTACAGCTTTAACTACAGGGGAGCCCTTCACCATAATTTAAACTCACTCCCTAGGACAAGGCTACCTTCTGTGATTTCTCACCTCAGCAACGTGGAGAAAAAATGATACCAGGCATTGAGCATATGCCTATACTGCAGAGAGCCAGGACACTTTGCATCAAGCTGCCTTGCCAATGTCCAAGCTGTGTCCAGTTTAGGAAATGCCAACCCTCATCCCCTGTTGGGGGGGTCCAGGTTGAATTGGCGCTCTTCCCTTCCATCCAGCAGGCTGCTCAAACACTTCTCCACTGGTACCCTGGTAATGGCCAATCAGCATCCAACACATCTCCAGCCCCCCCTTTTGTTCCAGCACCCTACAATGCCCAACACCAACCTACAGGTGCTGGTGGAATCAGGACTCTCAGGCAATTTCATGGATCTGAAGTTTGCCCAAGAATACAGTATCCCCACCCAGAGGAAGCTGTCCCCCAAGCTAGTGGAGTCCATAGTGAAAGGATCACTCCTTTCATCAGTAGCGGTCAGCCACCAGACAGCTCCCTTAGAGGTAACAAAGTAACAATGCTACAAAGCCACAGAGAAGACCTCCAGTTAGGGCTAATTCATGCACTGTGTACACTGGTTGTCCTTGGCATCCCCTGTCTTATTCCCTATGACCCATACATCTGCTGGCAGTCAGGAGTGATACACTTTGACTCCCAGACTTGCCAAAAATCCTGTTTTCCGAGAGCCTATCCAGGACCAGCAACCCTTTTCAGCTTACTCAGTCTTCCAAAGAATTCAGATATGTGAAGAGAGAATCTAAAGCTGACCCCTTCAACACACTGCAACCTCTTTAACAGCTCTAGGGATTCCTGATAGATATCAACGCTATGCTGACATGTTCGACAGAAAGAAAGCTGACATCCTACTGCCCCATCACAGCTACAAATGCCATATTGATCTCTAGCTGGGACCAGAGGTTCCCTTTGGGTGCATTTACTCCCTCTATGAACCTGAACTACAGGCACTCCAGCGCTATCTCAAGGTAAACCTGCAGAAGGGCTCATTTACTCCTCGACATCTTCATGGTGAAGAAAGACTGCTCCTTCCAGTCTTGTGTGGACTACCAATCTCAGAACAAGATTACAATCTGAAACTGGTATCTCTTACTGCTTATTAATGAGCTATTTGAAAGACTCTGCTCCGCCAGAGCTTATAACGTGGTGAGGATCTGGGAAGGCAATGAATGGAAGACCTCTTTCCACAGTAGGTGTGGCCACTTCGAGTATTTGGTCATGCTGTTTGTGTTGTACAATGCCCTGGCGAGGTTCCAGCATGTCATAAATGACATCTATAGGGGCACACTAGACCAGTGTGTCATTGTTTACCTGGACAACATCATCATTGTCTCCAAAAGTCAGCTCCTCTGCAATCATCACATGTGAACAATCTTAGAGAGACTCCTCTGGAACTACCTCTTTGCAAAGCTAGAGAAATGTGAGTTTGATAAGAACACAGTTGAATTCTTGGGATAGCTTGTGTCCCCTGAGGGACTCACTGTGGACCTGCACAGTATCTGACTGGGCCTCACCCAAGGATGTATGTGGGATGCAACGATTCCTGGGGTTCACCAATTTCTAGAGTTAATTTATTAAAGGATTCTGTAGCCTGGTTACATGGATGACACTACTGCAAAAGGAGGGTTGATTTGCCTGGTCTACAAAGGCTCAGGCAGTCTGTGATCTACTGAAGAAGGCATTCACCTCAGCACCCATCTTGATTCACCCAGATCCTACTAAACCATTTATGATCAATGCTGATGCCTCAAACTTTCCCAGAAGTGCAGTAGTATCTCAATGTGCAGGTTCTTGCAACCAGGTTCACCCCTGTGCTTTTGTGGAAGCTAACCCCAGTGGAAAAAATTACAATATTTGAGTTACTGACTATCAAGTTCGCTTTGGAGGAGTGGTGCCACCTCCTAAAAGAAGCCCAGGTACTGGTCCAAGTCATTATGGGCCACAAGAAACTGGAGTATGTGTGAACTGCTAGACGCCTTAAACAATGTCAGATCTACTGGTCTCTCTTTTTCTCTTGACTTTGTTGTAACTTATCACATGGGTACAAGAAATGGGAAGGTGGATGCCCTATCCCAGAAAGACAAGTATCTTGAACCTGGTGAAGAGCTCTCTGCCACTGTACTCAAGTGCTCATCTCAACTTTGTCAATGGGATGATCAACAGCAGTTTGACATCCTCCATCCACTCCCTGTTCCACCAACAACCTGTTCGCAACCCAGATCCACCTGACCCTGAATGATGCAGGTACCTGATTTGACTGATTTCTAACTGTAGAATGGCCTCCTCTATCACAAAGATTGTATTTATATCCTGCAGGGACAACCTAGACTTCAAGTATTGAAATTATACTATGATTCACTGCTTGTGGGCCATTTTGGCCAATTCAACACCTGGAATCTGGTCTTGAGGAGCTTCTGGTGACCAGACCCACAAGCTTACATCAAGAATTATATAAGGTCCTGTGACCACATTCCTGTACCAAGAACCCATGATCAAGACCCCTATGTCTCCTCCAGCTTCTGCCCATGCATCTAGAGCTTTGATCTGTTATATCAATGGACTTTATTGTAAAACTGCCACACTCCCAGAGTCACTTGGTAATCCTGTTTGTTGTTGACCTCCTACCAAAGATTGTGCACTTCATCCCATGCCATACTGTTCCTACCATAAGGGAGATGGCTCAGTTCTTCCTGGACAATGTCTTCTGGTATCACGAGTTACTATTGGGCATTGTATCAGACTGGGGACCCTAGTTCATCTTCCAATTCTGATGGAAATTTCTCAGACTCCTCGGCGTTGAGTCACTCACCTCATTCGCCTATCACCAGCAGACTAAAGACAAACAGAGGGAGTCAATCAAATTGCGGAGCAGTATCTCTGCTGCTTTTTGAGTTACCCCCAAGATGACTGGCTTCCTCTGCTATGCTACTTCACAATACATGCTTTGCCTATCCATTGCGAACTCTGGCTTTAATCCCCATTTCCACAGAGATTTGCCTATGAGTTCCCCAATGACAGCTATTGTGGATTCAGCCTCTCACTTACACTGGGTGCACCGGCAATTCAAAGAACACCCGCAGTCCACCAAAGAAGTCTATCAGACTGTGAGAACCAAGAATGTCAGTCTATTCCCAATTTGACCTTAGGGCACCAGGTGTGGCTCTCTGCCCAGAACCTTAAATCGAGGCACCCATCCACCAAACTAGAGTTCCAGTTCCTGGGTCAAAATTATAAACCCAGTGGCCTTGTGGTTACAGCTGCCCGAGTCCTTGAAGACCCACCCCATCTTTCACATCTCCCTTTTAAAGCTCCCAAGAATCCATACCCAAACCACTATAACACACCACTGCCGCCTATAACAGACTGAGGACAGGAGGAATCCATTGAATCCTCAACTGTCGGCGAGCCTGCAATAGGCTGCCTGATTGGCTATGGTGCCTGATTGGTTGGAAGAGTCACCAGGACGCTCTTAAACCCAGCAGTAATTCAATGGATGCTCAAAGCATTTGCCCATGGCTGCAATAGCTTGCGCCTGCTTGTTTCCAGCCTCGCCCCGGCCTGGCCTCAATCCAGGTATACCAGTTCTGACCGTTGGCTTCTGCCATCTGACTTCACCTCTGACTTTTGGCTTTGGCATCTCGCCTCTGAATTTGGTTCTGGCTAAGCTCCTATTTCTGGCTACAACTCCTAACCACTACGCTTGACTCCTGCTCTTACCATTGGGCCTCACTCCTGCTCCAACCACTAGGTCCTGGTCACATGACAGGAGCATGCTATGTCATCCCTCATGAATCTGAGGCATTCAGAAAAATGGATGCTGTCATGTGCAGGCTGCTTGAAGTAGCTACAAAAGGATTTGGCATATCACTTAATATGCCCAGTGTTGGGCCTAAAATGAGTCAATCAATTCATGAAGTAGAAGCAGTTCAAAATGGCGGCACTCAAAAAAGTCACAGATGCAATGGAGCAAGGCAAGTGTTTGGCCTTAGTGGGCCTTAAAGATGCTTACTTCTCTATTGCTGGTGTTCACTGTCATCCAGAAGCACCTGGGGTTTGTGGTGAACCGCTCTGACTTCAGGTACGCTGCCTGGCCAGTGCTCCCTATGTTTGTCTGAAGGCCTTGGTCATGGCAACCTTGGTGCTTCAGAAGAAGAAAATTCAGGAGTATGGGGATCCAGGGAAGCCCAGTGTAGAGATTTAGCATGACCCTGGGTTTTTGACAATCCAGTTTGGGATATCTGTTGTGGCCGTCATGGGCGAGATTCACAAAAGGCACTTAAATGCCATGTTAGGTATCAGAATATCCCATAGCCCAGTGGCAAGGGCACTCACATGAGGTGGCAGATCCCAGTTCAAATCCCTTCTCCCCCTAAAATAGAGGAGATTTGGATTGGAGGTCTCCCACATTCTAGATGAGAACACTAGTCTAAAAGTTATGAGGGTCTCCTTCTCTTCTTGCAAAAACGGCAAGGGCACCTAACGCCATGAGAGGGTTTGCAGCTGAGAATCCAAAGCAGAGGGTGGGAACTCCGTGCAGCCTGGACTTAAGCATTTATATCTAAGAGAGGGGTGGGACTTATCACCTCCTTCCCCCTGCTTGGCAGCTCCCATTGGCTAGCTGCCTAACATGCTGGCTTTTGTGAATCCCTTCCTGAGGCGCCTATTTCTCCCCATTCATCGTACAGGAAGCCTATGCGCCAAACTCAAGATTTGTGAATCCCAGTGATTTTTTTAGTCCCCTAAAAGAGAGCAGTGGCAACCCTGCCTGTTTGTGAATCGAGCCCCAACCTTCTCACTTGAAAATTTTATGTTGGGCCCCCCATCCCTTGTTACAAAGACCTTGCCCCCAGCAGTAGGGTCCCCCAATGGGTATGGTAGGCATTTTTTAAAGGCAGCTGCAGAAATTCCTGTTCACCACAATCCCACTCCATGCTGAATTAACAAACTTGTAATTTATTTAAATTAACACCAATGAATGAACTCTGGTAGTGATTACTTGGAAGTGACCACTGTCCTTTTTAAGGCCCAGAAAGTCTTATTTCACATTCCAGTTCAAGCTTTCTTTTCATAATCCATGGAGTTCGATGTCCTGCTAATCTGCTCTCATAGCCATCCTCTGGCAGCCTGGACCTCTATTATCCCTGATGGACCAATTGCTGGAGTCACCTTTCTTTGCAATTTCAGCAAGCGCATAATACGTCCCCTCCAGCTGGCAAGCCTCCACACACACTCCACCAAAGGCTGCCACTTCTGAGGTACCAAAAAACAGACCATCTGGGATGACCCTTTGCCCCTAAAACTGGACAGCTGTCTGTGTGTGTGTACTGAGCACCCTTTCAGATTTCCAGGGACCGCTACCGCAAAAAAAAAAAAAAGACAATCCTAAGAAAACCTGGACAGGTGCCAACCCTACCTCTAGCAGGGTGATTTTCAAATGTACATACCAGAGTAGCTCCTAGCAACCCTCACAGCCCACTCAGATACTCCACCTCATAGCCAAAACAACATAAACATACTCTAACATCCTCCACAGGGGAGCAGGCTGCAAAGTTCAGCTCCAAACTTCAGAGGCATTAATGGACATTAGGCCCAATCCAAAAACCCAAGAGTTAGTCTCTTACAATTTAATATGGACATCACCCCACACTTATTTGAGATGAAGATGAAGGTGTTTGTGCTTCCAACTTGACTTGTTTGTTTGTTTGGGTTTATATATATATATATATATATATATATAAAGCTCTTCTGATATAAAATTAGGGTCAGTCACTGGTATTGAAATATATCTTTACATTTTTTAGCAATGATGTAAAGTCCATTGTACTTACAGTAACAAGTTCAAATGCATAACTAACCTAGAGCAACAGCCTTTGTCAAAGATCATGGTGTGCTTTTTAATATAAACATGCGAGGTTTCATGGGAACAGTCAGTGACCTCCACAGCCAGTAAAGCAAGGAGTCTTTATTCACTTGAAAGTGCTCTGGTAATTGGTATATTCTTCTGCCAGCATAACTGAGAAGTTGATTAGCTAGATTTACTTAGCTGCAGTATATTTCACTTGCCGTTACTGGCATGGATCTGGTGTGTCCTTATAAGGGATTAGAGTCCAGTATAAGTGAGAAACATTAACGATCTATTTATGTTGTTGCTTCTGTTTCCTTCCTGCAATAAACAGTCTCATTTTGTCAGATCCAAATGGGAAAAAATTGCTTATCCTGGCTGTGGTTTGTTTCAAAAAGGGAATAGCAGTTCAGCAGATATGCCTCTCCTTGTGTCCGCCCTTAGAACTCCCAGCCATGCAGGGAGTTACACCTCAGAAGAATCAGTGTCATAACCCAGCTGCGACACTGCAAGAAAGACAGCACCAACATTCATCCCGTAGGGGAAACCAGACAACCAAAAAAGCCCTTGCCTCTATTCTAAAACTTTATGTGTTTTCAGGAGGCGAAGACAACTGCCCTCTTCCCCTCCCCCGCCCATGTGTGGGATCAGGGGAAACAAGCTGTTGCATGCGTCACTAGCATGATGGCTCTGGCTGGTAGGAATGTTATGTGCATCCGTTACTTAGGATATATTGGGAAAGGAGTTTGATGGGGATGGAAGGTCCCAGGGTGAGGGCACTATACAGTTAGATAAACAGCCAAACTTCTCAAAGTTTAGCCAAGCATGATGAGGCCCATGACTAAAGAATGCCTGTTTAAACCTGCTGGAGCCTGCTCACAATTCTCACTCCGGCGAAGATGGATGGGCAGGTCAAGCAGCAACCAAACGAAGGTTGGGGAATTGTTCCTGGAAAAATTTTTCAAATGCTGGCAACTGTGTACAGCAGTTATTTTTATACAGCAAGCAGTGCAATAAGGGGAAGTATGGTGCAGTGATTAGGGTACTGGCTTAGGCCACGGGAGACCTGGATTCAATTCCCTGCTGTCCCCTGGGCTTTCTCTGTGATCTTGAGAAAGTTATTTAGCCTCTCTGTGCCTTAGTCTCCTATCTGTATAATGGGAATAATAGCACTTCCCTGCCTCTGAAAGGCATGATGAGGATACACACATTTCAAAAGCTTGTGAAGGCTCTGACATCTACGGTAAAAAGCCCTATATAAGAAATAGGCATCATTATTATTATTAATCACAAGGTTCTGGCTTACCTGGTAACCATAGGGAGAATGGAGTGAGTGAGCTGTCATTGAAACATATCCATTTCACACAAACCACAATGAATAGGGAAGGTTAAGATGTGAAACCACTTCCTGTTTCAATCTCCTCCTTCTCACTGTTGTCCTGGTTCTGTGGCACTGGTTAATCTAACTTAGCCTGTAAGGTCTTTGGGCCAGGGATTTTTTGTACAGCATTTAGGACAACGGGGTCCTGGTCCAGAAGTGGGGCTCCTAGGCGCTGGCACAATACAAATAATACATCATAATCTTCATGGCCAGGTCCTCAGCTTGTGTAAATTAGCTTTACTCCACTGGCTTCAGTGGAGCGACACTGATTTACACCAGTGGGCCTATGTTTTTAAGGCTTTGGAAACTGGTCAGTTCCTAGGTATTGTTTAGGACCCATTAGGTGTCACCCAGCTGGAAAAGGGAGAAGGTTTCTAGCTACAGAGCTGATTTACCAAGGGGACAGTGCAAACTGGCTCTGCCTTTCCTGGCCCAGGCAGTCCCTCTGCCCCTCCTAGCTTGGCCTCCCTCTATGCCTCACCTCTGCCTGCTGCCAGTTCTTATTCACTCAGGGCCAGATCTAGCAGGGTGGAAGCAGCACAGAATGAGAGGGCAGGGTGGATCTGGCATGAAGTCCTGACTGCCTCCCAAGCAGGTGAAAAAGTAAAGTTGGCTCCAGTCTTTCAGTTCACAACCCCAGGGACATGTGCTCCTTGTTTTACAGTTCCCACATCACTTTCTTAGGCTCAGTAAATCCTACCATTTAAAAAATGACACCGGCACGGGGTGGTTTCTGCAGCTTTCACCACCCTATTCTGCACCCTATGGCAGGCAAGTCACCTTGGTTTTAAAAAACATTTACCAACTCAAAGGCCTGTTCCACATGCCATTTAACTTGAGCTGTAAACTGCTTGCATCTCTCTTTAGCAGGGCCGGCTCTGGCTTTTTTGCCGCCCCAGGCAAAAAAGCCGCCGGCCGCCCCCCCTCCCTGCGGGGGGGGGGAGGGCGGCCAGAGCCCCGGGGGGAGGGCGGTGAGCCCCGGCAGGGGCTCCGCTCTCCCGCCAGCCGCCGGGGGGAGAGCACCGGGGGGGAGGGCGGCCGGAGCCCTGGGAGGAGGGCAGCGAGACCCGGCCGGGGCTCCGCTCTCCCCCCGGCGGCCAGAGCGCAGGGGGCAGGGCGGCGAGAGGGCGGTGAGCCCCAGCCAGGGCTCGCCGCTCTCCCCCCGGCGGCCGGGGGAGGGCGCCGGGGGGAGGGCGGCCAGAGCGCCGGGGGGAGGGCGGCGAGCCCAGCCGTGGCCCCGCTCTCCCCGGGGGCCGGAGCGCCACGCCACCCCCCCTCCAGGTGCCACCCCAAGCACAAGCTTGGTGGGCTGGTGCCTGGAGCCGGCCCTGCTCTTTAGCAGTATAGGAGCTGAATAGGTGGACCCAGAACTACTGTCAGAAGATAGAGAACAATTCCGCAGGCAATAAATCTATCTGGTGGAACAATCAAATGCAAAATCTGCCTTTACAGAGCAGATTATGCCAATAACTTAAGCTACATCTTATAAAAGAGTAATAGAGCGACTACACGCTAATGACTAATAATTTGGCTGTATTTAGGGCCCATCCCTGACAAATATTAAGAATGAAAGGTCCAACACAGTAGTTACAACTTTTCTTCTAGTTCCCCCTTTTAAAAGTCTTTAGTTCTCTTTCCTCATGTTTGCTTAAGAAAAAAGAGAGATTTTTTAAAATAAATTCTCAAACATCTATTTAATATGAAGAATACAGTAGCTGAATATTTTACTTCTATTGTTTTCTGATTGTATTTACCTACTTTTATGTATCTTTCAAAAAACCCAGAAGAAACAAACCAATAAATATTTAAAAGATCATTCTGCCTGCTGTGCAAGAATCCTCCTACGTACTTGACACCATGCACAAAAAGACACAGCACGTTGTATCTGCACTTCCTGTTGCTGGACAGTCCAGGATAGTTTCTAAGTAAAATGCATCTAAATGGTTTAAGTTTAGCATTTCACATAACAGTCCTAAAATGACAGGTTTTCTGCTTCAAGACCTAGCAGATAAAAGCAAGATAGCAGCACATGAGTGCAGATAACATTATACTGTAATGATGGAAAAGTGGGTCTGGAACAGGTGAAACATCTTAGCATCATGCTGCACAATCTCAGTCTCGTGTATTATGGGCACAATGTTAGCTAATTAATGAGGTTGTCTGTTGGAAGGCTTGCATGTAAATGTCATGCTAAAGTTTTACCCTATCCTCCTCATGCAGGTCTTATTTGGAATGTGGGGCCCTTTGCTTATTCTGACTTAATATATCAGGTGATTATCACAAACGATTTGTTTTACACTAGCTAAACAATGGTGGTATGTGGATTTCACAGAAATGATCAGTTTTTGAGAGGAGGGTCAGCATTAAACTGTTGATAAACCCCCTCCACTATATTACAGTATTTAAATTCTCATTGGAGTTGCTTCCTGTTAATGAGGGAAAAAATGTATCCTGGCTGAATTCACTCTGAAGCCAAATGTCTGGGACAGGTGGATTACTGAGTCAGCAGAAGGCACTCCAGTGAATATTGTTGCCCCTTTCAGCTTGAGCGGTTATTTAGCAAATACTCATGGTCCGGCCAGGTTGTTTCCATTAGGAGGAGAAACTGAGGATACGAGTTGTGTACGTCTTTGATGCAATCCTGTTTATTTACAAAGAAGCTACACAAAATCCCATTTCCCTGAACACCATCAACAGCAGGCAGTTTGCTTGTTCAGAAATCCAAGCCCTTTTCCTGCCAGTTCTGTGGCCCAAGGAGCTCTGTCTCTTCTCCCTCTCGGGGGCACTCCACCACCTGTTTCTTTTGCTTTCGCCTGGTTCCTGTCTGTTTCTGACACACACTTCCACCAGTCAATGTCCCAGTCCCTGCATTTGCAATGCGTCCCAGTGAAACTCCTCTTATTCTCCATGCATTCTTCCTTAGGCCTTTCCATCTGGCCCTTTGCCTTGGCTGGCTTCTATTGTTTCTGGTTCAACTATCCATAAAGGAGCTTAATTGCTCCTTACATTTAGCCTGAATGAAAGTCCTTCAGCTCTAAATCGGTCTGTGATTTCCCACAGATCGAAGAGACCCTTGCTGGCAGCCACCAACATCTTCCAGCACAAAAATCTGCTCTGCATCCTTTCTCCCCTGGATTCCACCTGGCTACTTTAAATTGCTTTGTTCTGATTGGCTGCTGTGCTTAGAACTCTGCATCCAGATATTATTTCTCATTATCCTTCCCCTCCTCCCAGTGCCTTGAGGAAGGCTTAGTCCCCCATCCAAATGCCTAAAGGAAGTTTTCTTTCACAGCTGGGGTTTGAAGACAGGAAAATCGGAAGCTCAGGCAGCTATGATTGGTGTATGGGAATGGGTGGTTCTCACATCAATAAGCAATCATAGCAGAAAGATTTGCATAATTGCTTAGGTTATTATAGTAATATTTTCCATATATAAAGTGCAAAACACATATTCCCAGTGTGAAATGTTGGTTTAGATTTATGAAAGCAATATCAACAGGAAAGAAAATTCACCATGAGAGAAAGATTCACTCAATCAGTGCAGGGAATTTCACTCATATGTGTCTCTTTTCTATTACAGACCTGGCAGCAATGGTGAGAACAAAGTGTTTGCCATCACTGTGTAGACAAACAAGTTTGTGGCAATTTAAAAGTGCAATGTACAGAAAATAAAGGGATAACAGAATCAAGCTATATATGCCACAATGCCAACATAAGCATAAAATGATTATACAGCTCCCTGTCTTGCGTTCTCCTCCCTTCTGTGTTTACAGATTTTTTTTAAAGTGATATTTTCAGCCAAAAGATTTCATTTCTGCCATGTACTCCTGATTTCTGGAATTATCTGTCTTTATGAATGTGAGGGGACAATTATTATATCAACTCCCCTAGATGATCACATGAACAGACATCTGCTTCATGCAAAAAGATAACAGTCAATTTCCATAGCAGCTTTCATGTTACACAGAATGAGGATTTCAATTATGTGGACTTTTATCAGCCATTGATTAAAACAGAGGTTTCAAACCCAGTTGATTTAGCCTCTTCAGCTCAAGTCCTGGGTGTTAAATTGTTAACTCTCTTCACTCCCTCCCATCACTCCTTCTGCTAAAAAAATAATAAGAATAATACCTTGCTCTTATATAGTGCTTTTCAACCAGCCATACAGATATTTTAGATATAGATAATAGTTATAAGATGATAGGGGTGTAAAGGCTGATTAAAATCAAGGTTTGCAAGCATCATGTATAAATAATAAGGGCATCAATATCAAACCAGAGAAGTAGTATTGGGTGAGTAAATCCCTGGCAATCTGTGGAGAGGAAAACTATTCTCCCAAAGCACTGCTCCTGCCTGGATCCACGCGTAAATAACAGGGAGACCAGGGCCTTACATTGCAATGAACACTGAGTGTATAGGGTCAAATATTCTTTTCTGCCTTTTTTTTTAATGTGCTAACAGTATGTCCTATTTTTATAAAAAAGTGAGTTTTGGCAAGAACCAAATGCCTTTTCCTGTAGTTTTATATTACAGAGACTGTTTTGTAATTAAGTCCACTTGTAAACACTGGTTAGCCCAATAATTTATTTTACATTCAAAGTGTTTAGACCACACACATGTAGTCTGATACTATCCCAAAATCTCAATTCACAAGCACATGGAAATGCAGAAACTAGACTGAAACATCATTTCCCAGCTTGTACTATCATGTAGAGCAGCAGTTCTCAAACTTTAGCAACTGGAGGCCCCCCATTTTGATTTAAAAATTTTCGCAGACCACCAACCCCCCCGCTCAGCCCCAGGCCATGCCCCCACCCCACCCCTTCTCCCAAGGCCCCACCCTTGCCCCACCTCTTCCCGCCGCTGCTCCATCCCTGCCCCTTTCTGCCGCCCTCCGCCAAGCACGCCCCCAGCCCCACTCCTCACTCTCCCTCCCAGCGCCTCCTGCATGCCGTTGAACAGCTGTTCTCCAGCGTGCAGGAGGCACTGGGAGGGAGGGGGAAGAGTTTATCAGGGGGCTGGTGACCCAGGACATGATTCCGCCCCCTCCTCTGAGCATGCACCCCCTCGCTCATCTCCTCCCTGTGCCTCTTGCATGCCAAGGAACAGCTTTTCCCCGGCATGTAGAAGGCACTTGGAGGGAAGGGAAGGAGTTGATCAGTGGGGCCTATGGACCCCTGGAATACCCTCGCGGACTCTCAGGGGTCCACAGACCCCAGTTTGAGAAACACTGATGTAGAGAAGACACAGCTACGAGGGGTTGCATGTTAACATGCTCTTCTGAGATGAATGCATGAGCCTAGATATGTATTTTTTAACCTTAACTCTGACACTCAGTGTAGATGAGTGTAACAGGCCTGCAGTGTTTGCCTAAACCTCCTCCTAGCAGGTGTTGATCCTGCTGGAAAAAAGTTAAGTGGGTGCGGCTGACTCACTGAAGTAGGTGATTCATTAAGAAGAAAGGTGGGCAGGGCTGTCTGGAGAGAGAGGCTCTAGGCCAGGGGTTGGCAGCCTTCAGCATGCAGCCCATCAGGGTAATCTGCTGGCGGGCCTCGAGACATTTTGTTTACGTTGACCGTCCACTGGCATGCCCTGTCTCTGTCCCCCACCCCCCCGCAGCTCCCAGTGGCTGCGGTTTGCTGTTCCTGGCCAGTGGGAGCTGTAGGAAGTGGTGGCCAGCATGTCCCACAAGGCTGACTATTTTGCATTTCATGTCTTCAACTTCTAAATAAATTCTGGGTTGGTAAAAAAAATTCTACAGTTTGACAGTGAGCAGATTTTATTAAAATCACTACCAGCATGTCATATTACTGGGTTTGCCCTAAGCCTGTGAACCCAAATCAGCCAAAATTATGTTTGACTTCCAGTCTATCAACACTTAGGCACGCTCTGAACCAAAGAAAAACACTGGCTACCATAGTAGGGAATGGATTTCTTCAGTCAGGAAGCTATGCATATTACCCACTGTATGGCATCTGACAGGGTCAATCAAGTTGAAATTAGACACCATGGCTGCAGCCCCATAGAAGCACTGCTCCACAGTCCCAGAAACTAGTACTTTTTATGAAGAATGATGTTAGTGGTCACACATTGATGTTCAGTGACTTCACAATACTATGTAGCTTCACTTTGCCTTCCAATTCTGTTGTAATCCAGGTTTTAAACACCTCTAGTATTCCTGCAAGTTAAGCATATCTCCAATTTATTGGACATGACACAATATTAGCGAGGCAACAACTTTTACAAAAATACTTGAATGCTAGTTCAGACTTACAAATATATAGACATCGGTTCTCTTCACTGGAAAATACAGAAATCTTATACAAGTCTTAGATCAGCATTTTTATAAAAATAACAGGAACAGAGTGGAAATTTGTGACCATCACTTACACTCCTGATTGGTCAATACATAGAAATATTAACACCGGTCCAAACGTTGTTTCAAATACAATATAAATATTTAGCACTTCTGTAGTGTTTTCCACCAAGGATCTCAAAGCCCTTACTAAGTGCTAATGCATTGAGCCTTCTAACAATATTGGGGGACAGGGAAGGATTATTATCTTCATTTTACAGAATTGAAAATGAGAAACAATGTTTAAATGACATGGAGAACAGGAATAAATAGAATATTTCATTACTCCTAAGCCTGTGCTTTAACTACTAGATTGTGCTTCTTCTTAGATGTGATTTTTTCTTATGTACAAAGAAATTGAGGCCATTTCAAAAGTAAAGTCTTCCTATATATACTAGACAATGTTGTAATGTATTCAGAATTTCCTTGACGCTCCATTTTTAAAGGGCTAGAGTCTGATTACCTTACCCAGAGTGACTAGTTACTTCATGAACAGTCCAATAGATGTCAATGTGTCATGTGAGAAAAGGTATCAGAATCTGGCTCCAAGTACAATTAGAATTGAACAGGAGTGAGTCTCTTTTCCTGTCACTGCAAATCGAGAGAGAAAGAGAGAGAGAGAGAGAGTGTGTGTGTGTGTGTGTGTGCGCGCGCGCTTCACAGGGGTAAGGGTTAGGTATAAAACTCCCATTGAAATTCATAGTCCTAAAGCCTTTTTGCCCCTTAAACAGTATCTTGATAAATACTATGTTTTACAAGGGGAGATTAATTGAACCTCTCCTTGTTGAATAGTGACATCATGATAGAAGGCACTGTAATTGTGTAGTGCTACAGTATTCCATGCACATGGAACTTTTAATCGGGGTGAGAGTTTAAAAGATCCTCGTTATACCCTAATAAATGACATTTTAAAATGTGCTGTCATAGCCAAATTAAAATACACAGTTATATAAAACAAAATGTTTCTGTTTTATAATTAGAAATTTTGCAAATATGTGGAAAAACACTATGGGCCCTACTCTTTCCCTTAACAAAGTCAATGGCAAAGCTCCCATTGAGTTCAATGGCAAAACTCCAGCTTTGGGTCTCCTCCCCTCTCCCCCTATAGTTTTAACAGCAGCATCAAGACTGTAATGTAATAATCATTTTTGTTAACATCCGTCTGTCACTGGATCTTCACTTCCCATTTTAAAAGATTAAAGTTGTGATCCCCACTATATGTGAGGTACAGATGAAATCTCATCATACGATTGAAAGTGCAATTGAAACATAACATTGCAAAAGTAAAATGAATGATGATGGTGAGATCCTGTACCAGGCACTTACTCCTACATATGAAGAGAAGACATCTGAACCATACCCGATTTAATTTTATCCTTGCTGGCAAAATAAATTGCGATTTAAAACTGTTTGTATTGCAAAAGGGGACCGTCTATTGTATCTACATTGCTGCATCAAGAATGCGTGTGTGAGAGAGATTTTAAATTAAAAAGAAGTAAATATTTCAATTAGGCATGCTTTGTGTTCCTCATCTGTCAGACCAAGTACTGCATGAAGTACTATTACTCATAATGAAGGTTTTACCTTACCTTTGGATACCCTTAGTAACAGCTGCAATCGAGAACATTTTTAAATAGATTTGTTCATTTAGACCAACTTAGATTTATGGCTTCTGAAGATTTTTATGAAGATTTAAAAGCAAACCAAAACAGTAAGATGGCACTTTTTTGAGTTAGAATTCCTCGTGAGAATTAAACACTCAATTGACCACATTTAGGAAAGTTACAATTATAAAATTAAGGGCTTTACAAAAACTCATGTCACAAATATCCTTTGAAATGGTGACAATTTAGTAACCTGGGATTTAAAGTCTTTGGTTTCTAATGAATCAACTATTTAAAAGCCAAATATGTCCATATTCACAAGCTATCCTGCACACAGGCCCCAATCCCGCAAGGGAATGTGTGGGCATGCCCATTTGTCTGTTTGGAGCCTCGTTTAATTCAGTGAGGTGCTATGCAGCCATAAGGGTCTTGCCAGGATTAGAGCCATAGCAAATCAGGGTTATGCATGTGCTGTACCAGATCAGTGGCCTTAATTCTGAGTGGATAGGTCCCTTCTTAGTGTTGTTCTAATGCTTGAAATCTGTTACTCTACCTCTACCTTTTTCGTCTATGTAGCTGTCTAAGCACTTTGACAATTCATAATTTGCCACTGTATGCTACTCATTTCAGCCTACTGAGTCAATAACACTGCAAAATAAGCCAGTTACGTTCAAAACACATTAATCAGACCAACTGGACTGTCATGTAAATAATAAGCTTTTTTAACAATCTTAAAATAAATATTTCTCTCCTCCCCCTTTTAGCTTTGAAGGGGAAAAAATTAAATTAAAAGCAAACCCTATGTTCAGCTTTCAGGTCACTGTGACACAAAGCAGCACAAACCAGTAAATCTAATAAGGCTGACAATCTAGGCTTGGTCTGCCAGCATATCCACAGGCTTCTGAGCCATGCAAAATTGGGAAGGCTTTGGATATTGGTTCTGCGGCAGCAGACTGACTTATCCAGAGGAAAGAAAGGTCAGCCTTCTGCCCAAGGGCTAAGGGGGAAGAAGAATCGCTGTTGTTCAGAGCTGTTATGGTGTGTAGAGGAAGGAGAGTTAATGTAAGCGAGCTTCCTGCAGTCTCCAGTTCTGGGGCTGTGTTAACTTGTGGGAGTCAGTCTTTTGCAACACGGGGGAGTAGATGGATCTGGCTCAGTCTACTGGCCAGAGATATGTATTTATTTATGTCTCTGGCACCTATCCCAAATTAATTACCAACAGACATTACTTACAACACACACCTACAAGCGTAAAGCTTTCACTACACTAATTCAGCACACTAGGAGGCAGATCTTTAGCTGCGGTAAATGGATGCTGGTCCATTTGTTTTCATGTACCATTTTACCCCAGCAAATGACCCACAAACCTCCAATTACTCTAATAATCTCTCTCCCTTCCCTCCCCCCCCGCCAAAAAAAAAGCTGTCATGCCAGTGCTTACCTCTCCAGTGATGCCTTCCTAGGGTCTATAATGCCTCTGCCACCAAACTCACCTCTTTCCCCAAAAGCTGTGAATGCACCACCCCAGCCACACAGGCTACAGTACCTAGTAGAGGGCCTCATGCCACCCACTCTCAGTCACTGTTGCTCCCTGGGGCAGTAGGGGATTCACTACTGACAGTATTTGTTTCCTGCCACTGGTTTATAGCCTCATCTGAGTCATTTCTATGCTTTTAGATTAGGACACGTGAGAGCCACTAAACACTCAAGCGTTCTTAGCAGACCTTTTGATGCCACAAATCCTCCATCTGGTGCAAGGTTTCTAGATTAATTTCAAGTTGAAAACCATGAAGTTAAGTTGCTGAGCCTTGTCCCACCACCTGCAGTGTGGATCCTGGCCAAACAACTTTTTGGGATGTAGGGAGGTTATCTGTTTTATCCAACTGCATTAACTAATCACTGTGACAGGTTTGTTTCCACAATTTAAAGCAAGTGATAGAGAAGCCTCAATTAAAGAAGACTTCATTCTATCTTCTGCTATTTAAAATTACAGGCTCAGTTCTTAACTATTCTTTTTAGACATGGAACTAGAAAATGTGCTTGCAATACAGCTCCAGGAACAGCTGAAGTTCAAAAATATCTAGGCTTGAGTTTATGATGTCAGACCAGCAGGCCTGATCCAAAGCCCATTGAAATGACAACCATTGACTTGAATGGGCTCTCGACAAAGCCCAGATACAGCACACAGACTATACTTTCCTGGGTCATAGTTGCTAACAAGAAATAGGTCAGGTCTATGCTTGGTCTGTCTGGGGTCTTCTTGACCTTCTTGGATGATTATGAGAACTAAACAGGTTCAGGTTATATGTAACAGAGTGGGCTAATTGGTGACAGTGGGAAGTTGCTTAGTTTCGCTCTTTAACACTTTGTTACAGCCTTCCAGTTGCAAACATAACTGCTTCTGCCAGGCCCAGTTTAATTTGCAAATCAATCATTTGTATAATATATATATATATATACACACGTACACCCAGGCATGGCTGCGCACAACAAAAGGTGAAAAATTGCAGTAATGCTAAACTGATCCTGGAAGGTTGTTTTTCTTTTGTTTTGTTTTTTTAAAGAAGATCAGTCTGAAGCTGCAGAGGATAATACTGAAAGCCTCGGGCAAAGAAAACATAAAGCAGATAGAACAGAAGAACATGCAAATGAATATGAGAGACTTGGACCTAAACCCACTTTCCCGAATTTGCAGAAAACTAAGTAATCATTGGTATCATGGTAGAAAGAGGAAAAGATTTGTGTAATTTGCAGAAAGAATCAGAAAGTTCATTAGTACAGTCCCCTCATAAGTGGGCAAGACTTTTAAAATGTATCCTGTCCATGTATGAGATTGCTCTACTGCTCATAGACTGCCACACTTTGCCCATAAGACTCTCCTATTACTAGACTGAGCTGTAAAATTCAGCATGAGGAGATCCAGAATTGTGACACCTCATTTAAATCCCACTTACACAATCATTAAACATGACAGTTTTAGAGATATTTGCAGCTTGCAGGTCAAAAATTACCTTAATCTTAACCATCCATGCAATGAAAAACTTTATATAGACAACTGCAAAGTCTCAGAAAATCCTACAGAAAGCTACGTTTATTAGTGTGCTTGCTGCTGGATTCCTGGACAGGTCTGTAGCTGATCAAGAGTTGCTGCCCATTTGATCTGTCCACTATGGAAAAACCTGTGTTCTGTTTTCTGACACAATACAGTTGGAATCAAAGACAGATGATGGTTTCAAACTAGGGAATAAAACAGCTTTAGGATTTACATGGGGATCAGGGCAGGAAAAGCTCACAGCTGTTTTGTCTAAATGTAGATGATGCAGCACTGAACACAGGATTTTCAAATGGTATGAAGGCCAAATTTAGACAGACTTGTCAGGTGGCTGCACACTGCAAAATATACAATGGTGAGCATGCTGTTATGGATACCCTTTTCTGAGATCTAGAGCTTAAAACATTTTTTAGTTTGGAAAACTTTTTTTTGCAATTTACTATTTATTCCCAAAAGATGATGGCAGCTTAAGCTCTTGCTGATGATAGCTTTGAGGCAAGTGTGAGCTATTTTGGAGGTACCTACCACATAAGGTGGGTTATCACAGCACTGAAGGTAGCAATAAAAATGATCATTAAACTGGTACTCACTTGGAACATATTGCAGAAATGGAGTCAGAGATTTATGTAGCCTGAATGTAGAGATATTCTTAAGGAGATCAGATTCACTGTTCCATATTCCAAATTCAATGGTGGGATGGTTAGGATGATTTTCTGGCATGGCAGAATAGGTTACTGACAGTGAATAGTGTAGTTAGTGAATGATAAATCCTGCCATACTGTTTTCAAGACCCGCAGCAATGGTCACTTTTCCAGACAGCTTGCAGAAATGGTATTATTATGCAATGGATTAGTGAGCAAGTGGAAGAAAGCATGTAACCTGGGTACAAATGTAACTAGTGAATGAAAATGCTACTAACAAAAAAACCTACCACTACTCTCATAATGCAAAAACAAAGAACTCTTGCAGCTTACGCCTATAATTTATTAAAATATAAATGTTATGAGGATCAGAGTTAAAGTCAGGCTGTGGTGGAAAAAAATCAAAATCACTTGTCCATAGACAGTCAAAATTTCAAATCTGGTCATTCAAAAAGAAAGTGACATTGTCCCAGCTTATCTTGGGGCATTTCTCTGCACCCTGCTTGTTCTGTTTTTGTAACTATTTGGCTAGGTTTTTTTCATCTTTATTCTCATTTTTAGTGTAGCTTGCTCTCATGCACTTCTTGGAGGCACCAGCCCATCCGCATGCCAACCCCTGGAGAAGGTATTTCTGGGAATTTTGGAGCAACAGGACATGGCTTCCAAGGGCAGATAAAATCACTAATGCGTTTAATGATTTTGTAGCCTAATAGCTGGCTATTGTTTCCTCTTGAGCTATTCCTATGTTGTTTGAACCTAACTGACTGAAGTAAACATGTGAGGTGTTTCATATCCATGTTAAAAAAAAATCACAGCAATTCTTCAGTAAAACATTTCACTCGCATTATAAAAATTATGACATTCTCTTCGATCATATAAGGGTACTTTACTTGTACTCACAGCCACATTACCCTCCTTTACAATTATTCCAGTTATAATCACTTGTCTCTGTAAACCTCACAAAGGTCCACTGAATGGCATTATAATGAGACTGGTGTGTATCAAAGCTTCGGTAAACATTCTTTCCATTTCTTTTTGTATTTGATCTCTCTATAATTTGATTTTATTGGGTGTTTCAGTTATCCAGTAGCACATTATGATCACCAAAGGCTGTAGTCATTAAACATTACTGAATGTTAAAGAGAGACACGTAACTAAAATAGATTTAAAGCGTCTAAAAGATACAGTAGGGGCTATATGAATTAAATTTAAAATTTGTAAGTTTAAAATGAGAGTTAAGTGGTTTAGCTTTACTGATAAGTGTCATATTGTTAAGGAGAAACAGTAATAACAGCAGTATGTGTGTGTGTATATTCTACTGTATACACTGGTTTCAGGGGGAGGCAAATACTGGCATTTCCTTAATCCTTCCAATCTTTGCAGAGAATTGCTTTAGTTTTCCTTTGGTATGGACACACACATACACACACTCACACAAAATGTACATTTTCTTGCCACTATGCTAACTACTTGTGAAGATACTGTACCACTAAACCTGGATACTGTATTTTGAAATGCTACTTCAGAGAGGCAAGTTAGTATGTAAAAGGGGAAATTTCCATAAGTAAATGTGGCTAAAGTACATTTTAATTTCTTCAGACCTTTAATATTTATACATATGGAACCCACCCACCCACCCAATGTACTAGAGTAAAAGTTTACTCCATGTCATAGCACAAGTTTTCAAAGGAATAATATGAAAGAAAAAATGTACAAGATAACTGTTCTTAGACAACTAAAGATTCCGTTTAAGTATTGTTCTTGTGAATTCCTAAGAAGCAACCTATTCTGGCTTACAAAACTTTTCTTATGACAAACATCAGTTGTGATTTTAACAGTAAAATAAATCAGGAGCGCACAATATGGACATCAAACTTACACAGTTAGGTGGTAGGTATGGTAAATAGAACAAATATCCTAAAGTCCTGACACTGCAAAATACTGACCAAAATAAACCGCAAAATCCTGATCAAAATAAACAAACAAAAAAGGCACAAAAATTGTCTCTTCAGTAAGAGAAAAGACATTTCACTTTTTGTGAAAGAGGAGAGGTTTCACCATCCCTGCCAGAATCTTGGGTAGCTGGGCGGCAATCACTTCTGACATCATTTCCGGGAATTCGACACTCAGTGCCCGGGACTGGAGAAATGTGTTCAGACAGAACAGGTGGAGTTGTTTCACTAGCTGGTTTTAATGAAATACAAACATGTGAGAATTTAGACTACTAATAATACATTATACGTTTATCTAAACACGACCGATGATTGTTTATTTTATGCATCTGAAGAAGTGAGGTTCTTACCCACGAAAGCTTATGCTCCCAATACTTCTGTTAGTCTCAAAGGTGCCACAGGACCCTCTGTTGCTTTTTACAGATTCAGACTAACACGGCTACCCCTCTGATATTTTAAATATGTCATTCAATCAATGTCATTTTACATATGTCTATCACCCATGAAATCATACTGT
The DNA here is from genome assembly GCF_013100865.1 of Trachemys scripta elegans. Classification (NCBI taxonomy): domain Eukaryota; kingdom Metazoa; phylum Chordata; order Testudines; family Emydidae; genus Trachemys; species Trachemys scripta. The sequence continues at coordinate 315,038,993 of NC_048298.1, read as the reverse complement.
GCACAGTCTTGCCTTGCAAGCCAAAAAGTCTTTTCACTTCAGAAGTCATGAACATATCTAAATGAACACTTCAGTGTATAAAAAAAGGGGTAACACTAACCCCACTGTAAAATATCCCCAGCTTCATTCAATGAACAGGACAGATAGTCCTCATTTAATATTTTTTTATCCTCATTGTGCAAGATGTGGTCCCATGACTTATTCACTGCACACTACTCAACCCTGCTCTGAAAACAGAATGATTAAATGCCTCATGGGCTTTTCTATAGTGCTCACCATTATAGTATCTGAAAACTTCACTAATATCAATTTATCCTCACAAAACCCCTGCGAGGTGAGAATGTGATATTATTCCCCAGTTTACAGAACAGAGGCACAGACAGGGCCAGCTCTGGCTTTTTGGCCACCCCAAGCAAAAAACAAACAAACAAAAAATGGGGCGGCAGAATGGCAAAGCAAAAAAAAAAAAACCAACCCTGCGACGCAGCCACAGCAGGGCGGCCGGAGCGGAACAAGAACAAAATAAAAAAAATAAAAAAAACGGCCGTGCCGCCCTAGGATTGGGCAGAATTCCGCCTCCAACAATCTGCCACCCCAAGCACCAGCTTGCTCAGCTGGTGCCTGGAACCGGCCCTGGGCACAGAGATGAAGGCCAAAAGTGCCCACTAATTTTGAGTGCCCTATTTGAGGGACCCAGAACCTGATTTTTCAAATGCTACAACTCAGAATTGAAAAGAGTTCAATGCACAGCTCCCATTGACTTCAGTTTCAGCTGTGAGTGCTCAGCTTCTGCAAATCATATCCCACGGTAGAAAATGAGGATCACAGAATTAGTGTAAAGTCTGGCTTAAGCGACTTGCCCAGCATCACAAAGACACTCTGTGACAGAGGCAGGGATAAACGTCAGTTCTCCAAGGCATCATTCAACTTTCTTACTCATAAAACCACCCTTTCATTACTTGCAAACCCCTGCCTCTCTAATTGCACACCTTCAAACTACTGCTAACCGCAGGCCAATGGGGGCTATGGGAAGTGGTGTGGGCTGAGGCCTGTGCTGGCCACCACTTTCCACAGTCCCCATTGGCCTGGAACGGCGAACTGCGGCCAGTGGGAGATGTGATCGGCCAAACCTGCGGATGCTGCAGGTAAACAAACCGTCCTGGACTGCCAGTGGATTTCCCTGACAGGCTGCGTGCCAAAGGTTGCCAATCCCTAATCTAAACAAATACTTTGCCTCAGTTTTTAATGAGGCTAATGAAGAGCCTAGGGGTAGTGGCAAGGTGGCTAATGGCAATAATGATACGGAGATAGAAATTACCATATCTGAGGTGGAAGTCAAACTCAAACAGCTTAATGGGGCTAAATCAGGATAATCTCCAGCCAAGAATATTAAAGGAACTGCCACATGAAATTGCAAACCCAATAGGATTTTTAATGAATCTGTAACCTGCGGGGGTCAGACCCTATGACTGGAGAATTGCTAATATAGTTCCTATTTTTAAGAAAGGGAGGGAAAGTGATCCAGGAAACTACAGGCCTGTTAGTTTGACCTCAATTGTATGCAAGGTCTTGGAACAAATTTTGAAAGAGAAAGTAGTTCAGGACACGAGGTGAACGGTAACTGGGATAAAATACAACATGGTTTTACAAAAGGTAGATCATGCCAGACCAACCTGATTTCCTTCTTTAAATGATAAATGATTTTTTAGACAAAGAAAACACAGTAGATCTAATCTACCTAGATTTCAGTAAGGCACTTGATACAGTTCCACGTGGGAAATTATTAGTTACATTGGAGAAGATGGGGATCAATATGAGAACTGAAAAATGTTTAAGGGATTGGTTAACAGGGCGATTACAATGGGTCATACTGAAAAGTGAACAGACAGGCTGGAGGGAGGTTGCTAGTGGATTTCCTCAGGGATTGGTCTTGGGATCAATTTTCTTTCACATTTTTAGTACTGACCCTGGTACAAAAAGTGAGATTGTGCTAATAAAATGTACTGATGACACAAAGTTGGGAGGTATAGCCAATACGGAGGAGGACTCAAATATTATACAAGAAAATCTGGATGACCTTGTAAACTGGAGTAATAGAACTGGGATGAAATTTAATAGTGCAAAGTGCAAGGTCATGCATTTAGGGACTAACAACAAGAATTTTTGCTATAAACTGGAGATTTATCAGTTGAAAGTGACGGAGGAGGAGAATGACCAATACACCTAAGTCTATCACAGGATGACTATGAGCCATCAATGTGATGCGGCCGTGTAAAAGGCTAATTCAGTCCTAGGATGCAGCAGGTGAGGTATTTCCAGTAGAGACAGGGAAGTGTTAGTACCATTATACAAGGCACTGGTCAGACCCCATCTGGAATAATGTGTGCAACTCTGGACTCCCATGCTTAGAAAGATGAATTCAAAGTGGAACAGGTGCAGAGAAGGATTACTAAGATGATCTGAGGAATGGAAAACCTGTCTTATGAAAGGAGACTCAAAAAGCTTGGCTTGCTTAGCCTAACCAAAAGAAGGCTGGGGGAGATATGATTGCTCTCTATAAATACATCAGAGGGATAAATACAAGGGAGGGAGAGGAGTTATTTAAGTTGAGGGCCAATGTGGACACAAGAACAAATGGATATAAACTGGCCATCAATAAGTGTAGGCTTAAAATTAGGTGAAGGTTTCTAACCATCAGAGGAGTGAAGTTCTGGAACAGCCTTCCAAGGGGAGCAGTGGGAACAAAAAACCTAACTGGCTTCAAGACTGAGCTTGATAAGTTTATGGAGGGGACGGTATGATGGAACTGCCTACAGTGGCATGTAGCCCATCAGTGACAGCCAGTAGCAAAAATCCCCAATGGCTGGAGACGGGACACTAAATGGGGAGGGCTCTGGGTTACTACAGAGAATTCTTTCCCAGGTATCTGCCTGGCAGGTCTTGCCCACATGCTCAGGGTCTAACTGATCACCATAGTTAGGGTCGAGAAGGAACTTTCTCCCTTGTCAGATTGGCAGAGACCCTGTGGGTTTTTCACCTTTCTCTGCAGCATGGGGCATGTGCCACTTGCAGGTTTAAACTATTGTAAATGGTGAATTATCTGTAACTTGAAGTTTTTTAACCATGATTTGAAGGCTTCAGTAATTCAGAGGCTAGGGATCTATTTCAGGAGTGGGTGAGGTTCTGTGGCCTACAATGTGCAGGAGGTCAGACTAGATGATCACGATGGTCTCTTCTGACCTTAAAATCCATGAGTCTATGAGCCTATGTGCATGATAGCACAGGCAACTGTAATTCTGATATTTCCTAACTTTTGCATGCTTGACTTTCTGAACTTAATAATGTTCTTTGAATGTGTTTTTGTGTGTGTAATTTCCTAGATTTTAAAAACAGCAAACTGAAAATACAGAAACTCCATCATGTGACATCACGTTGACACCAACATGGTTCATTTTTCATGGTTGGAATGTTTAGATCCACATCACAGAACTCTGCCACTTGAGCTAAGTGACAGCAGTAATAGGTTGTTATCCTATATGTGAACAAGCATGAGGTTCTCCATTCCAGGCTCTCAAGGGGAGCGTACTCTCGTGGGCACTGATTTTTCTGCCCATTTTCTATAAGCTTTGCCATTGCTTCCCCGTCCCCTCCAGCCTGTCCGCCCCAGTCTTTTCTCTTCCCCACCCCATCCTTGTCTCATTTTACTTGCCTACTCAGTCCCAGTCTTCATTCCGCAGACTTCTCATCCAAGTCCTAGTCTCCTTGCCCAGCCAATCCTAGTTTCCCCATCTGGGCTCGCTGTCTGAATCCCAATCTCCCACTACTCCCAGTCTCTCTCTCTCCTCATACTCAGTCCCAGTGTTCTTGCCCAGTCAGCCTCAGTTCTCCCTCCTGGCTTCTCATCTGATCTGTCTTTCCCCTCCCCCGCCACTCGTTCCCAGTCTTAATCTTCCTCCCCAGGCTCCTCATTCAATCTCAGTCATCCCACCCATCCTCTCTCTGGCTCTTTATCCCAGTCTCCCTGCCAAGCTAGTCCCACTTTTCCCCCTCCAACTCCTTGTCAACTGTTTCCCCTGCCCCCAGACCTCTATCCCCCTTACATTGGGGCTAGTCCCAGTCTCGTCCTGCCAATTCTAATAGTCTCCCAATTCCTGGTCTGATCACAGTTTCCTCCATCATTTAACTGCTTCCCAGTTCCCCATGTCCCTCTTGTTTTCCTCACTGGCTCCCAGTCCCAGTCTCCTCGCTTCCCCCAACCTCAGTCTCCTTTCCCAGCTAGTCCCAGCCTCCCATTGCATCCTTCCCTTTCTCAGCCCCAGCCTGCCCTCTCCCTGGCTTGGAACAAGGAGCTTGAGAGGTGGAGACTGGGACTGAAGGCTGCCTGGGGAGGAAAAAGGAAACTGTGACAAAGAGTTGGGTTTGGAGCTGGGGGACAGGGAATGTGGGTCAGGACGAGAAATAGTTTGGACAAGGAGCTAGGGTGGGACTAAAGGAGGCTAGGCAATGAGACTGGGAACAAGGAACTATAGGGTAGGGAAAACGGAATGGTTGGGCAAGGAGATGGGGACTCGGGACTTTCTGGGTGAGGAGACTGGAACTGTCAGCTAGGAGAGGGGAAGAGACAGGACTGGAAAAGGGATAAGTTGGAGGAGAAGAAGGGGTGAAACTTGGGGGAAATGGGCAGAAGAATCTGTATCCACTAGACACACTCCCCTCCAGAGACTGGACTGGAACCCAAGATTCCTGAGTCTCATCATTTCTCTGCTGTCAGCAAATATCTGTGAAACTCATTGGCAAAGTGTGTGTGTGTCCCATCCTCCTCTAGTGCTGGGTCCACAGAGAATGACAACCCACTAATGCTATTAGTTAGTCACTTCACTCAAGTGGCAGAGGTCTTTAAGGTGGGTATAAAAATTTCAATGCTACTGATGAACCACACTGATGTCAATAATACCACAATGGAATTTCTGTTTTTTTCATTTGGTTTTTTAAAATGTAGGAAATTACACACACACAAAAATGTTAACAGAACATTGTTAAGATTGCAAAGTCAAACACTGAAAAAGTAAGAAATAGAATAATTAAGGCAGAGGTCCTGTGGAAAAAATTGTATGTGATCATCTAATTAAAGACTGCATTGTAATATGTATGCACAATGAAGCCAAATTAAGGTTGCTTTCACAAGCAACCTTAATTCTGGCATTTCCTATCATTTGAGTATGCCTTTGCTACCTTTATAATATTCTTTTTATGGTTTTTTTTTTGTCTGTAATATATAGAAATACACATACCACAGCTCTGAACTAATATTAACAGAAATATAAAAAAATGGACTGGCATTTTAAATATATGTTTTCCATACAATTGAATCCTCTATAAATAAAAATGTGAACATCTGGTTAATTGTGCATTGATTTTTGCCCTGAAGATGTGTCCAACTCTGCCTGGACACCACAAACATCCCAATATATGTATATATTTTTTTAAATTTACTTTAAGGAATGGTTCTTGTATCTGGTATAAACCTTGCCCCCCTACCTCCCGAGAAACAAACTTACATCATGCATGGAGTCCATAAGTTTTGTAAGTTGATAGAAACGTTGTGAGCTGGCCACAACTCCTTTCTGCCGCAAACCAATTGCCTTGACCAGTTCTCTAATATAACTTGCTCTCATCTCATCGAACTGGCTTTGACTTCTCAGACCTTCCAAAGGAACTAAAGAGAAAGTAATACTCTTGATTGTTGTAATATATTATGAAGACAACAACTGAGAAAGAATTTATACTGTATTTTACACTGTACTGTTTGGTTAATTATTTTATCTTGGACTATAGACTTCTTCCTGTTAGTGAAGTGCAGAAATGGTGAACTGACAGGCAGATGGATACGTAAGTCATAACCAATCACTTATGTCGGTTTCTGGTATCCTGGCATGGGATAACTGATATGGAAAATCTGCCAGAGGTGGTGGTAAAAGTGATGCAAAATGACTGAAACCCTCCCTCTGCAATAAAGTCATCTGTGACCAGGGAGGCAGGGGCATGGGCAGGACAACAAGGAGATGCACTGATTAGCATAACCTAGTGGTGTCTCAGGAAGGTGTAATACACAAGCATTATTTAGTATGTTGCAGGAGACAACCATACAAAATAAAAAATGAACAAAAATTCCCAATAGGACAATGGTTTAAATCTTCCCATCTTCCTAACATGCAATGAAAATGATAAGCCAAAACATCAGCTACTTCTGAATTTCAGAAGTACAGTTTTTGAAAGATCTGTTGCACTTAGGCATGTTTTCTTTGACTTTAAACAAATATATATTGCTATTTCATCCTGGAAAGAGAACAGAGAATTAATTATTATAAAAAAGAGGCCAAATTCATCCCTTATGCAACTCCATTAAAGCAACTGGAGTTACACTAGGGATAACTTTTGCCCAATGGTTGACACTAGCTGAATGTTTGTTTCTTAGATTGCTATTTTTAAAACCATTTTAACATTAATATGGTCTTAATTTAATCTTTGATGTTTACATCTTAATTATGTGAATTGAATGTGGTAGGGAACACACACTTTTGTGAGAGATGGCTCAGATGACCCAACAGGTCTTTTCCATCTCTTACTTCTATGCAGCCATTGTTTAGCTAGACAGACTTTTTCAGCTAGGCCATGTTAACAAGGCAGAAGCAGATTGGAAACCAATATCCTCTGTTCAACATGGGAAAATAAGCCTTTTAAAAAGGGAAATTTAGATTTTGCAGAAAAATGCTGAACATAAAGTTGTAGAAAGACAACCATATAGAGGCTGTCATTTTCATGCCTGTAACTGTTTTTGGCAATACTAATATCTGGATTCTAAACATCTATTAAAATATACAGTGTTCTGTTGCTAAGAAATTCTTTTAAAAAAAGTCTATGCTTATGCAAAAGCTAGTCAAGTTGAGCACAGATGTCACACTCTGAGGACACAAGCCACAAGCAAAGGTACATGAGGGAATAAGCCTTCAATGAACATTTTTCTTGGCACTTGGAGGAACCAAGCAACATACTACAGGGGTCTATCCTGTCACCCCTATGGTTCAGTGTAGGTGTAAGGCTCATGGGGAATCAAGTCTCAAGAATACTTTCCGAAAGAGTTCTGAAAATAGTTTTGTCCTATATTAGCAGCTAAATCATTTTCAGGGAATTCATTACTGACAAATGAGGTCAGCAACAGACTACTTTCTTAGTATAGATAGGCAGAGAACTTCACCCAGATGCTCCCCTACCTGGAAAGTGGAAGACCAATGAGCAAACTGGAACCTGGAAAGATGCTTTGTAGCTGGGATCAGATTAGAGGTGGTGGGCCAAATTTAGTTCTGGAACAGACAGCTGAAGTCAATGGAGTTGCCCTGACTTACACCTGGGCTAAATTTGCCCATCTTTGTCCAGGAATAATTTGAATAATTGTTAATATTAGTAACCTGACATAGTATGTCAGCCATGTCCATTCTCCCCTGCTTCAATGAGCAAAACATTGACTTCACAGGAGCGGGATGTGGCCCCTACGTCAACATACCTGACATTGTACTAAAGGAATTTTTTTTTGTATTTGTATTTTGCAGCTTTGCATGGGGCTTTATCTGTGTATTGCCACTGAAGTCATTCAGAGTTGCATGGCTGAAACCCTGCACTATTGCTCTGAAAATGTCCAGCTTAATGTGGCTACCTGTCAAATTGTATTCAACATGTATCTCATTGATTTTATTCTGTGCACAACAAAAAGAAACAGTATTTTAGTGCTTTGGAAGCTGAGACATTTTTGCTGAAAGGGACTTTTCCCTGTTTTTTTGGACATACAGCCCTACACTTTTCATGATAAATAACACTGTGTGAAATTTTGCAACATTTCAGTATTGTTTTAATATTTGAGGTACAGAACAAAAAAGGTTATAAAGACAAAAACATCCATTTTTTACTTACTTGTATTGAGCAGTAATAATGATTTCATACAGAGGAACTCCTCTTGACTAACTTGTAGTTTGACAAATTCCTGTGGGATCTGCCACATGGATAGGCATAATGAATAAAACGATGATTCTTTCATCCTCTGTCTTACACCCCAAAAAAGGTAAAAATAAAAGACACTCAGCCACTAGTTCTTTGTAGTACATACTTTGCTGTTAGATTAATTACTACATTCTTGAAATTAAGAAGAGAGCTATATAAAGTAAAACAATTTTCTGAACTTTTTGTGTATCTATTAGTTTTCACATACATAAAAAAAATCATAACTTGACATTTGATTGGAAGTTTAAAGGTAAATTAATTCCCCTCTAGTGGTGTCACAGTTTAGACAGACATCTTAGAGACTGATAGGAGCTGAATGCCAGGTGAATAATAATAATGATTTTTTTTAAATTAAAGAAACCCAACAATTTTTAAAATGTAAATCAGATTTTTTAATTTAAATGTTGCTAGTTCTTTACTTTCTTCTCATTTGTAATCTTAAATTGATAGAGTAAATGTTTTGCAAGTGCTTCTTTAATTAGCATTCTAATTGTTAGTGGAATTTCTAGTGTTAGTAGATTTTGCATATAGTTTTTTTTCTACTAAGAACTTGCACATATAGATGGTTATCTACATTGTAAGATACTCATTAATATCTGTACTGTGAGAACAAGAGAAAATGGCAAACACAAAACTAACAAACAAAGAGCCTGTTCTATATTTGTAACCAACATCATCTTCTGATATATTGAACTTCCACAAGTCAAAATAGCTGAATTGTTTTGAGCAGGCAGTTTGATGTTAATGATGTTCCTAAGTCACTTAGGCTCAGATCTTCAAAGGTATTTAAGCTCCTAACTTCTGTTGATTTCAATGGAAGTTAGAAGCCTAAACACTTTTTGAGGATGCTTTTGAAAACAAATATGGGCATTTAAACAAATTTTGGCCTGTTGCATAAAAAGTTTACAATAACTTTGTGAATGGACTGAAAGTCTAAATAACTTTTAACTACTAACAGTGACACAATTTTTTTAAAGTTACAAAGATTTTGTAAAGAGAAAATGTTTAAATAAATGTTAGCTCCTGATGCTGACTTTTCTGAGAAGTCCCATTAAAGTCAATGGAACTAATTATGTCAGTAAAGTGAAATAACTGCAGAAATGTTTTCAGGAATAGGGCCTCCATTTTCAATATTTTTGTTTTTTACTTACAGCAGTTTACAAAAAATCAGTTAAGATATATTGCCAGTAGTAGCATTTAAAAAAGCCCAGCATATGTTAGCTTATTATACACTGAATAGAAAGGTGCAATAGAACAGGTTAGTTTTACAAAGCCTCAACTTGATTTAAATCAATGAGTTAAAAAAAAAAAAACACGGGTGAAATTTGGGTTCTACTGAAGTCAATAGGACTTTTAATATTGACTTCAATGGAGACAGGATTTCACCCAAGTGTTTTAAATCATGATTCCAGTCTGGCTGGAAGCATTATAATCAACAAAATGTTTATATTTGGTATGACAAAAAACTTTTTCTCAATGCATGTAGATAAATATTTTATTGTTTTAAGTGAGAAATACTTCAAATCTCTTCAGAATCTGAAGCATTGCACCCTCTTTTAAATGAGTTAAATATATAATTTATTGTTTATTGGGAAATGATGCTACTGATTACTCAGTTGCTCCCGTTGAAACTGTTCTACATAAATATGAGGTCATTGGAGCAGGGGCACTGGAACCTCGGTTTCTCACCTCCTAGGTGAGTGCCCTAATCACTGGGAGAAAATTTCTAAGGGGGAACTTCACCCTGCCCTCCTCTGGCTTAGGCACCTAAATTAAGGAGAGTCTTGATGGTCAAGAATCCCAAGTAGAGATATGCCGCTTCCTCCAATGCAGACGTACAAGTCCCTTTGACGGGCGTGGCCACAATCCTTTCCTTGATGTCTCCTTCTGGCTAGCTTAGGTAGCTCCCCACTCAGCGAGGTGGCTTTTGTGGGACCCATTCATAGGCACCTAATTCGCCCCATGTCTTGTACAGTGAACCTAAGTGCCTAACTTAGAACTGTGGATTCCACTGGATGACAAGGCGCCTAAAAGTCATGCACTGCAACACCAAGCATTGCAACTCCTAAGTCCCTTAGTGCAGTGCTTCTCAAAGCCGGTCCGCCGCTGGTTCAGGGAAAGCCCCTAGCAGTCCGGGCAGTTTGTTTACCTGCCGCATCCACAGGTTCGGCCGATCGCGGCTCCCACTGGCCGCAGTTCGCCGTTCCAGGCCAATGGGGGCTACGGAAAGAGGCGCGGGCCGAGGAATGTGCCGGCCGCCCTGCCCGCAGCCCCCATTAGCATGGAGTGGCGAATCACGGCCAGTGGGAGCCGCGATCAGCCGAACCTGCGGACGCAGCAGGTAAACGAACCGACCTGGACCGCCAGGGACTTTCCCTGAACAAGCGACAGCCTGACTTTGAGAAGCACTGCCTTAGTGGATCTCACCCCGAGACATATTTTTAGGTATCAGAAGGTGTAGGTAAATATCTACAGTGCTTTTAAAAACAACCCGTGAATTCATCTGGAAATTAACAGCTCTTGCCTCATTTTCGGGTTTGAGGCTGGTGCTGCTGTGTGCTGATATGGCAGGTGGTATCCATCTGCACTAGGACTGAATTATGGATAAACCAAGTCTAAGTGGTAACTTGGTTTTAAAATACCTGTTAGACAACAGTATAGATAAAGAGATAGCTTTTAATTTAATAAAAGTTATTTTCAGAGCATTTTCCTGTATACATAATGTCTTTGATGTGCTTTATTATGCCAAATTATTCAACTTTTGTTTTCTAATTCCTAGTGTTTACTGTAAATACATAAAGTGAAATCATGGCTCCACTGAAATCAATGAGTTTTGCCACTGACTTCAGTTGGGCCAGAATTTCACCCTTAGATCCCAATGTATGACCTCTGTGATTGTGTGGCATTCCACTGATTTCATGGGTACTCCACATGGGCAAGAGGATCTGTACACTGGGATCCTGAAATAGGATCGGGGACCTAGTTCTTAGTTTTATGTTAAGCTGAATCATAAACCTATTTGTTTAATTTTCATCTTGCCTTGTATAGGCTTCTTTTGTGAATTTCTAGGACAAATTATTAAAGAGGGAGGGAAAAGTATACTATGATTGCCTATAAAATACTCCTATGTATAATGCTACAAGGATTTGGGATATTAACCCTCTGCCCTGAAATCTACATTCAAACTAATTCAGGTTTTATGTCATGATAACATAATTCTTTTTTAACTTTCCCTCAAATAAACAAAACCACCACCAAAACTCGTTTGCTTTTGGGTCTACATGTCAATGAAATATATTGGACTTTTATGCAATCCTTACTGAGGTTACTGAGCTTTGATATTATCAGAGCTTTCTCCTTTGATCTTAATTTTAGCACTGTTTAATGAAACAACAAAACAGAAACATAGGGCAAAATCCTAGCCCCAATCAAATCAATAGCAAAATTTCCATTGACTTCAATGGGGTCAGGATTTCATCTATTGTATTAGTAAATAGCAGTAACTGTCTACTTACTCATTTAGTATCAGATCAGGTGCAAAGTATAGCATCTGACCACTGACATGCTTATATGACCTCCATCCCATAGCAAACACCATTAGACTCATCCAAGAATACTGGATAAGGGTTATCTGATCATCAATATGTAAATTCCGGAATCCTGAAAATCACATCAAGAATTAAAAGAATTCAAATACTACTGTATAAAACATTTCACAAAGAAAGAAATTTATATTTGTCAAGTGTTCTTGATGTTGTATCAGACAAGCTATCTGTTATTTTAAGAGAAATTTAAATATGTAGTATTTTTTGTTATGTATCTATATGTCTCCTTTCATACCTTGTGCATGTCTTAAATAAGATCTGATTACTAACAGTATCAGACAGAATCCTATTAAACATCCACTGAAAATAAGACTAATACAACAAAAATTGGCATTAACTTTAATTTTTGAACTCCTTTTAGTTCACTCAATGGGACTTTATATTTTTCATTTATATTTTTCTTTAAGAGCCTCCAGGATCAGCTAGTTAAAGAGCAAACATGTACATTTCTAATATTGTAGCAGTTTCCAGTAGGTGGTAGCGTTTGACTTGACAATTCAAATGTATCTAATTTTACAGGCTAATTTAGCAGTATTTCTTAAGTAGTTAGAGACTAATCAACAGTAGGCTTGTGATATTTTAATTATCATTAGCCATTTGACTAGATTAGCTAACCTCTCCCAATGTTTTATGCTGAGCCACATATTATTCCTTTTCTTGGTTTTGATCCTGAAATGATCAAATCAAATATAATTTTATGAGTTATGAGTGACTATGTACTTTAGGAAACAACAAAGTTCTTTATTTACTTTTAACAAAAATAGGACAGTTTACCATACTCGTTACCATAATCAGTTCTTATTTCTTAACAGTTTCTCCTTATTCTAAGTAAGAGCAGCAGTTATAATTATAATAATTCTTAGTTCTTATGTACCCCTTTTCATCAGTAGATCTCAAAGCACTTTACAAAGGAGGTCATTATAATTATCCCCATTTTACAGATGGGGGAACTGAGGCACATAAACATCTATCTGCACATGTCCTTGTTCCAGTAAATAAATGGAAAGTATTCACTGCTTTTATTTTTCAAAAGGGATAAAACATTTGGTCCACAACATTTAATTTAAACCAAACCTTATGTTTCAACAATTTCATTAGAATAATGTCTCCCTGTCACTGGCTTTTATTTACCCAGACGAGGTTATTTCAGAAAGAGGATTGCATTTCTTAACTATCAATAACTCTTCAAAATTATACAACATGAAAACTTTCTTATTTCCAGATAATCAAACCTCCAGTCATTTTCTTTCCAAAATAAGCTGCAATGACTTTAAGAGTAGTTTCTGTTATTCTAAAAATTTAAAATGAGGCATGATTCTTTTGTGGAAATATTTATAAATACTTTTAATTATTTAATTGGTCTTTGCTGCAATCTGTGGCAAAGTGCAGATTTTAAGATAATTTCAGAACCATTTTCTGATGGTGTTTTCATAGGGCAGTTAGGGGTCTTTTGGTGATCAGTCTTTCTATCTGTCTAGATTCTTATACTGCATCCATCACTTTGGTATAAGAGCACTACAGGCTAAGATTTTTGGTGCTGGGTACACAAAAAAAAGATCAAAGACATGCCATCTTCACTCAGTACTTCTGGCCTCCCAGTCTGAACTTCTGCTTCTCATTTGGGTTCAACTAGTTGATGATGGACATTCTCTGCATTATCTTGATATTTCCTTTAGTCCTTTTAACCATTTGGTCTTTGTCTTGCCTAAGTTATGCCTTCACATTATACTTCCACAGTCACATGCCATGTTAACTTTGACATTTCTTGACTACTAACTGATTAACTTTGTAACTGTCACTTAATAATATTGATTTTTGTATGAAATAGTAAAAGTTTGTGTTTGGACCAGTCAGTAGGTGAGTGTTTAAACGAAGAAGAGAACACTAGCATCAAATTCCCATTTATGACAGTGATTGGCTAAGTTTAGTGCATACAAGGCAATAATCCTACAAACTTTCATAGTGCCTCTCATTATGGGACCTAGAAGCTCAAAACTTCACTCGACATATAATTTACACCAACATTTCCATCAACACTAATAGTCCACTATCTTTAACAGTTCGTAAATATGAGCTCCTCTTTCTACCCATAATTATTATCAGCGACAGCACTTTTGTTTGACAAATTAAAATATATTTTCAGTACAATGTGCGGGGAGCTGCCCGTACAATCTCCATTAAGTTCTTCGTGGCATCATTCCACAACAGGATCTATCTTTTAGTGAATTGTAGTGGTATTCTTCGAATGTTGGATAACAGTGATTTATGCAAAGCATGGAACAGTGCTGGAGTGACTTACTGCCCTGTCTACCAAATAGATTCAGCAGTGTGTCACAGTATGAGCTCTGTTCTGATTTCTCGTGCCATATACAGTGTTTTACATTATAAAGGAAATACTTACATGATGAGATGGTGGATCATCTCAGTATTATATTTTAGGAATAGGAAAACATTACAACATGTCACAATGAGGTCAGTATCACAAAAAAAAAATGTTTCCTCACTAATGTGAACCAATGTACATTGGATGTTTATATACTTTGTATGAAAAAGGGTTATTAAAGTTTCCTCTCATTCTAATTTAACAAATTTCATATTCTTCAATTTACATCTAGGCTTGCAACTATATTAAGTTGGTAAAGTAGGTGAACGTAGCCAAACTACAGGAAAGAAAATAGCAAAAATGGAGGAAGTGTCCTAAATGGGTAATTTTCATATGTTCACTCCAGCTTTTTTTCATTCCTTAGAACAATTTCATGAGACTGGCATAGATTTAATTAGCACAAGTGGCATTGCTGTCACAGGCCACCTCAGTTCCAATGAAAGTGACGGGAATTTTTTCTATTTTTCTTTTCTGTCCTGCTCCTCCCCATTTCATTTAGTTTTATTTTGTATTAGGCTATGGGGGGGGGAGGCGGGGATCGATTTAAGATACGCAAATTCAGCTACATGAATAGCGTAGCTGAATTCGACATATCAGAGCCGACTTACCCCGCTGTGAGGACGGCGGCAAATCGACCTCCGCAGCTCCCCCGTCGACGGCGCTTACTCCTACCTCCACTAGTGGAGTACAAGCGTTGATTCGGGGTTCGATTGTTGCGTCCCGACAAGACGCGATAATTCGATCACCGAGAGATTGATTTCTACCTGCCGATTCAGGCGGGTAGTGTAGACGTAGCCTTAGTCACAAAGACATTTATTCCACATCACGTTGTCTGAGCTTGTCTTTTCTTGTCCTCTTTTTTGACTGAATTCAAAATAAGCAAATCTTCAATAAAAATGCTTTATTGATGTTTGAAGGTTCCCTCAGTCTGTTTAATAGTATCTCAGAATAATACTATGTTACAGTATCTTTTACACCACTTATGTCTTTTAGGTCAGGTTACAGTTCTCTTAGGGCCTGATCCGGAGCAGACAGGTGCCAGTGGAAGGACTCCCCCAATTTCAGTTGGTGTTGTTGTATCAGGTCCTAAGACTTGTCTGTTTTAAGACAAGTGGTGGTATTTATACTATAGATGGTTTTACAGAAGTAAAAGATATTTTGGGATGTGTGAGGAGAGTGAGGGGAGGATTGATCTGAAGTTGTTTATAATTATTACTTTAGCACAGATCAATAATATACTATATCCCTTTTCCCTGTTCCCATGAATATGTTTTAATGCTAGCAACAAAGTATGTTTAGGAAGTGGCTCACTGAGGCATCGAATATTGATTTTTAAAAGTTGGCATATTCAAATTATGCAACAGCCATTTTTACAGCAACAGTCTACAGGCAGAGAATGCCTCTTTTGTATAAAACTCCTTCAAGTGTGTACAATTTATAAAGATTTAAATGACCAGATATGTCAAATGATGACAGAAGATACAAGAGAGTTCAGGAGATCAAAATATTTATTTAAAAGGAAGCGGGGAAGGGAGAGTATGATGAAAAGCAGGGAGTTGGGACTGAGTTCATTCTGAAATGAGCAAGTATGGTGATCCTGCTGTAGACTCCCCAATCTCAACTGTGTAGAATACTAAATTCCAAACAGAGCTGCATACAAGATTTACAAGGAAACAAGATAAATACACAACTGCAAAAGTGCCAAATATTCTCCTACATCTCCATACAAAGCAATCTCAAAAACTGACATAAAACACTGAAGAGACGAGATGGGTGAAACAATATCTGTTATT
Organism: Trachemys scripta elegans; assembly: GCF_013100865.1. Classification (NCBI taxonomy): domain Eukaryota; kingdom Metazoa; phylum Chordata; order Testudines; family Emydidae; genus Trachemys; species Trachemys scripta. The sequence continues at coordinate 315,023,160 of NC_048298.1, read as the reverse complement.
GGATCAACTTCTGTTGGTGAAAGAGACAAGCTTTTGAGCCACACATGGATCCTACATGTGCCTACCACAATATATACCTCATCCAGTGCACTAAATGCCCCAATAACAACCATGTGGGTGAAACCAATCACTACGCTCTCGAATGAACTCACACAAGAAAATGACAGGTTTCAGAGTAGCAGACATGTTAGTCTGTATCCGCAAAAAGAACAGGAGTACTTGTGGCACCTTAGAGACTAACACATTTATTTGAGCATAAGCTTTTGTGGGATACACTGATGAAGTGAAAGCTTATGCTCAAATAAATGTGTTAGTCGCTAAGGTGCCACAAGTACTCCTGTTCTTTTTGAAGAAAATGATAAAAGACAAAAACACCCCATCACCAGTGCTTGAACACTTTTCACAAAGCAATCACTCTATATCTGACCTATCAGTCCTCATCCTCAAAGGAAAACTGCACAACAGTTTCAAAATACGACCCTGGGAGCTTAAATTCATAACTCTGATAGACACTAAAATCATGGACTGAACAGAGACACTGGATTTATGGCTTATTACAACAATCTGTAACCCACTAACTCCCCTCTTTTAGTTCTGTGACTGCAGAGGCGTTACCAGGCCACTCTGCCTTGAATGGTCCCTTACAATATTTGCTAACTACGCTAAACAATCAGTTCTTCTTGCATTTTTCTGTGATGCTGGGAATCCATGAAGAGCTCTATGTGGCTTGAAAGCTAGTCTCTCACCAATAGAAGTTTGGTCCAATAAAAGATATTACATCACCCACTTTGTCTTTCTAATATCCTAAGACTGACACCGCTATAGCTACACTGCATAAAACATTGAACATATTTTTCATTTAAAACAGCTTTAAAAATAGTTATTTTTTTTAAACTAACCCAATTTCTGAAAAAGGTACAAGTTGCACTTTTGTTGAATCTGTACTACTCCATTGGTCACTGGATCCTTCCGTATTAGTGATATTGGAGCATTCGTCTAATCTCTTTAAACCTAATATCTTTTTAGTCTTATAACATCAAACAGTGTTGCTCTCGGTTTTCCCATGTTATTTTTTTTAATCATCCTAACTACAATAAGATAAACATACAATAAAAATCTGTTTAAATACTCTTACACCTAAAGAATATAAAGTAAAAAAAAACCATGTCTGCTCATTTACAGGAATTCCTTTAAGAAGGATCTATTGTCTGCTAAAGAGATCTCTCTGGTACACAGAAAGTCCAATTTTATACTCTTTTGGTGAACTGGCAGTGTTATTATGTATTCAATTAAATTTCTTTATTAAGGATTCAATTATTATGCGTTCAATTGATTATTTATTACATTTCTGTATATACCTGGTTTTAGTGCACAGCCAATAAACAGACTAAATATTCTTTAAATAATTAGCTTGATGACATATATTATCATAACTATGTATAGAAAGATGTTATTACCTGGTAGTGATTTAGACCATTTGACTACACAAAGGAGTTGCCTCTCACATAATTGATTCAAACTGGTCAGCAAAGCACTTGGGGTTTCAGGTTGTGTGTTGTCATAACCTGCATAGACCACTTCTGGCTCAATGCCTTGTAAAATGTTGATCAGTGGGGGAATAAACTGTACTTCTTGATTTGGTGAAAAGGATATCCTCTGGGTTAGAGCTTGGCTTTCATCTGGAAGGGCCACTGGCTGCTGGAGTGCAACAATATCTAGTGTCCTCACAACTTTCACTTTGTTAAACTTTTTAAACTTTCGACCTGGGGAAAAAAATAGTTTAATGGCACATCAAAAAAAGCAGATTCCCACACAGCAGATTAACTCTTTTAGTATTTCTTAGATTATTACACTTTTAACCTTGAAATATTTTTTCTTTCTAATTTGTTTTCTTTTACAACTCCGAGTTACATATAATTCAAAAACCTTATAGAAAATTCTTAGTTTTGTTCCAGTGGAGGAAGAAATGGAAAGAAAGACATGAAAATATACTCTTTAAACGTCCCACCATATATACTATGTTACTGCAACTTGATAAAGTATTTCCTGGTTCAGTTCCCACTGTCCTATCACATTCTGATGGTTGAGCCAATTGTTCTTCAATTCAATTTCTGCTGAATGTAAGTCAATTATACTGTTTACATTGTTCTCTTCTACCCTCAGAAAAAATGCGAATAGTTCCCCGGTACAAATAGAAGTTTCTTGTTTCCCATTTCCATGCATAGAAGACTTTTGACTTGTCTAACTTCCACTCCCAACTGACACAGTTCTCTCTGCTAAAACAGAAGAAGTATGAGAACAGAACTCTGAGGATATGAGGAAAGTAGTGTGAATATATAGAGACAACACTCAAAAAGAACTTCAATTATCAGTAAGTAACCTTTCTTCTTCTACACATTTCCAGTTATGCACAACACCCAGGAAGGTGGACCTATGAGTACTATTTAAACAAAAATTGCAGAACTGCCCTCCCAAAGTAAGCATCAGATCTAGATGTCAAATGAAGAAAGCTGTGCAGAGTAAACATACATACAGTACAGAACTCCATTATGGAGGCATACCATACAGTCCACTTTAGCCCTTGAAAAGTGAGTTCTTAGATGCTCAGGTACTGTCAGCCTAGCTAACATACACACATTAATTCACATGCATTCACCGTCCAAAAATCCTATGTGACTTCTTATATGTCTTAATCCTATCCAGATAAAAACTCAAAACTGGGTGAGAATAAACACCTCTTCCCCACCCCAGCTAATAATCAAGTTCAGGTGAAACTCACATGACCCTTTTTATATGAATTTGGGGAGAGGACTCAGGACAATTGTAAAGTGAGGATCAGCCATTAAAATAAGCATCTCTCTCTTCCTGAACATATCACTGTTATAACAACCTCCAAACCTTCTGCCACTGCTGAAGAAATGCAAGAACAAAACATGTAAATCTTCTAATTTCTAACAAAACAATGAACAAGAGGAAACTCTTGGATATAAATCCACCAGAAATCACTTCGGGCATGGAGAAGGTCTTTACAAGCGCAGCCAGCTGTGGAAAGGAAGGAACTAAAGTGGTGGGGGATGCACAGCCTTCTATAACCTCGGTTCCAAACTTTCAGGGCTGTTAGAGGGCTTTTGTGTGGCACCAGCAGAGATTACATTCCCCCAGGTCCTGAAGTTTTGGGATATCATCCCAGAAGTGGGAATATTCAAAGGCCACCTTTCAGGTGGTGGAGGAAGAGTAGAGGTAATAGCAATGTTAACAGTTAGCTAAATGGATTATGCTTCAGCTTTTTGAAAGCTTTTTCTAGTGCACTGTCAAATAGTTACTTACCACTGAAATATGCAGCTGCTAATTTACCCTTTGAAATGGAATCAGTATCCCATACTTTAAGCCAGATGTTACATCAGTCTGTAGTGGAGTAAATCATTCCAGAAGCTGAGAATTTATAAATTGAATGTGTTGTTTCATAAACAATAGGACAAGATCTCTCCATCCTCCTTGTCTTCTTTTCATTCTATTTAACAGTTCTGTTAGTTTAGGGCTGGGTTTTTGTCTTTGTTACACACATTTTACAGAAGGGTAATTCCATTATTTAAAAGAGTTACTCTTGATTTACACTGGCATGAGAGGAGACTCTAACTCTCTGATTTCAAATGAGAGGGGGTGTAGATGAGTATACTTATAGCTAATCTAAAAACACAAAATCGGTTTTATAATCTCAAATACATGTTCTAATTCTTCAGTATTATTCATCCATAAAAATGAATAAATAAATATTTAGCACACAAAAAAGCTGCACAATTAAAAATTAGATTACAACATTATTTGTGGCCCAGTATAACACTTAAGATAAATAGGGAAGCATATTAAATATTTTTTCAAGGAAAATAATCTGCTAATATCATAAATATACAGAATGGAATTTTCAAAAGCACTCAAGCAGTGATCTAACTCTGCTCCCAGGGAAGTGAGTGGCAAGATTCCCACTGATTTATTATGCAGGAGATCAGAGTAGATGATCACAGTGGTCCCTTCTGTCCTTAGACTCTATGACTTCAATGAGAGCAAAATTAAGCCAGTGATGAGTGCTTTTGAAAATCCCTCCTTCAAAACTATCAACTGTTTTACATCAGTTGTCACTAAAGATAGTTACAGAAAAAAGAAGAGGCAAGCAGTCCTGGTTAGTGACTCCTTAGTAAAATAACAAACCTAACACTCAAACCTGGGTCACAGCTGTCACAGGTAAAGAAAAAAGGATCATATGCTGTTACGTCCAGATGAAATGACATCACAAAAAATATTCCTAGTATCATAAATAATGCTGGAAATTTCCCACTAATTATAGTCAAAGTGTGTGTGGCTGGTGAGGGGTATGTGTGTGGAAGGGGGAGAAAAGGCAGCAAGGGAAGGTCTGACAGTTCAAGAATTACTTCATGGACTTGGGAAGAGAACAGAAGACAAGGTCAGCAGAGGTAATAAACCTGCAGATTCTTAGGGTGCCAGTCATGAATAAAACAAATGAAGCCTTAATATTAAGTTATGGATTTGTAATCACAGGGAATCTTCAGTAGCGAATGAATAAAGATACATGCTTCTAATGAATTAGAATGCATCAAAATAAGGACCAATTCACAGAATTACTTAAAAATTGTTTCTGGAAATATAGTTAAGCAGTCACCAGTATAGTATATACACTGTTTTCAGATCTTTCTAGTCAATTGCAAAGGTGAGTCCTACCAGACTCACATTAGCATTTGCAAAGGCTTGGCACCTGCTTCAGGCTAGTCATGCCACATTAAGCCTCTATTGCTGGAATTTTAATGCCACAGGAAAAAAATGAGCGGTTTAACAATATTTGGGTTTTAAAATTGTATTATACAAAATATTTAAAATTATTTCCTGCTCTAAGATGAACGAGCATCCCAAATTAGTTCTATACCGAATAAATAGTGATGTCACTTTGGCACTAACTCATCAGAACACATAAGAGCTGTGTGCATTTTGTCATTGGGGTGTTCAGTCACACCAGCAGCTTCATGGTACCCACAGTTTCTAAATCCACAATTTACTGAATATTATTGGACAGTACATTAATAGTGCATGGGAACTATGTACAACTACTGAACATAAACCAACAACATAATAAAAACTACTTAAATGATAAATGCTTAACATGCATATGTGAGATTCACTAAATTGTTCTGGTGCATAATCCTGCACTTTGATTTTTCCTTTTAAGCACGTATACAGAAGCAAATTACATGTCAGGTACCATGGTGCACCAGGCATTCTGTATTAGATAGCTGGTCTTCTCATAAGACACCAATGCCTCACCCTTTCCAGAACCCGTAATCAGGTGAAAAATGTCAATGATTCATTATTCTTGACACCGTACCATGGTTTTGACTCCAAGGTCACTATGCTCCTCTGGTTCCATATCAGAGAACAAGTTCTATACACCTCAGAAGGTTGTAAACAAGCTAAGGGAACAAAGCAGAGGTAATACATCTTGATTTTAATAAAGCATTTGAAGCAGTGTTTCAGGAAATATTACTTGGAAAATTAATTCAAATTTTCTTGCATATGAGCACTGTCAGATGGTCTGAAAGCTAACTGAACGGTGATTTTCTAGCAGTAGAGCACAACAAGAAATCAGTGTTTGACATGGGTCATTTTTAAAGTCTTTGCTTCTGATCTGGCAGAAAGGGCTAAAGAATATTTTACTTCAAGCTTGTGTGCTATGTACGGCAGGGAAGACAAAGAGATAATAGAGATCAAGAGGGGTTGGAAATATCAGCAAGAAAAAATAAAATGAGATTCAGCTTGGAAAAATAATTGGAAGCATAGATTCAGTGGAAGGGAAAAATCCAGAAACCTGTAACATTCAGAGAAAGCTGGGGCAACAGTATTCAGTAGACTGCATATAAGTTTGCAATGCAGTATAGAAACAAAACAAGGCAAATGTGATTTTGTACCACATATGCAGAAGTGTCATTCACTCGGGGCATATATGCAGAAGCACAGGGAGGTGACAAATTAATGTGTTCAGTTCTGGAATGATATTACCAGAAAGCTAATGACAAAATTGAGGGAGTGACAACTCTAGGGGTAGAAGTGCCAGAATATAAAGTTCCACAAGTATTTTAAAGTTTTTAATGACTAAAGAAGAAGAATTATTACTTAGAGTGCTATAAATGCAAATTAGACTGCAGTGTTTCTACAAAAGAGTTTGTGAGTACTCTATGCACCTATTTACTTACAACACATCAAAATTAATTCTAAAATCATTCAGACGCATTTAACTGCTTAGAAATTAGTTTCTAGAAACATAGTTAATGTGTTGTTAATATAATACACACACTGAATCAAATTCACTCCTGTGCTAAGTAGGTGCCAGTCAATAGCTGTCAGTGGAGGCTACACTCACTACTCCCAGCAGTAAGTTTAGTCCAATGCCTAAACAACCATACAAGCCAGTCTATATCAAGTGGGAATCATAATCCAAGTCTCTGTAAAGTCTTGCAGCCTGTCTCAGATTGGTTAAGCCTGACCAGACACCTGTCATTCAATGACAGACATGCGGGTGGCTATTTTACAACAGAAAAACTTCAAAAACAGACTCCAAGGAGAGACTGCTGAGCTGGAATTGATATGCAAACTAGATACAATCAATTTAGGATTGACTAAGGACTGGGAATGGCTGATCCATTACAAACACTGAATCTATCTCCCCTTGTAAGTATTCTCACACTTCTTATCAAACTCTCTGTACTGGGCTATCTTGATTATCACTTCAGAAGTTTTTTTTTCTCTTACTTAATTGGCCTCTCAGAGTTGGTAAGACAACTCCCACCTGTTCATGCTCTCTGTATGTGTGTATATATATCTCCTCAATATATGTTCCATTCTATATGCATCCAAAGAAGTGGGCTGTAGCCCACGAAAGCTTATGCTCTAATAAATTTGTTAGTCTCTAAGGTGCCACAAGTACTCCTGTTCTTTTTGCGGATACAGATTAACACGGCTGCTACTCTGAAACCTGAAATAAAAATGTGCTGGAACTAGCAACAAAAGTGTATCATTTAACAATTTTTATCATATTTGCTTTAAATTATCATTGTTGCCCACGAACAATGCAAGAGAGATTAGGATTATTAATGATACTGAAGCCTTACAAAACATTAGATTCCCAATCCTCTGCAAAAATTGAAAATGCTATTGCCTGTGCCAAATAACTTTCAAGTCAGTGTAAAAAATAAGGATATTAACTAGACATTTCATATTATATTATTATTGAGGGGATTTGGCAAAAAAGCTGGTATGCAGGAGCACTATGAATATCTTTCAAAGAGAAAATGTTCAGTATTTCCCTTCCCCAGATCTTCTGTATGAATAGGTATATGAATTACTCAAGTATTCACTATTTTTCTTCATATTTCTCCCTTTTTAGGAACCTAGTGGGGTTTAAAAGTTAGGGAAGTAAGTTGTGAATGTTAAAGTGAAAGTGAATTTGCATTTCTTTGGTGGAAAGATCATTTTTAGCCTTTGCATTCCCTTTTGTTCAATATGAAGTGAATGTTGGCACTAGTACCCTATTTATTGCACTTCTACCATGGGAATTATGGATCCTAGCAGAAGGCAGAAGGCAGTGGCACATCATTGATACAGATGCCAGAGTGATAAAGGACTATCATTCTAAGAATATGGATTGTTTAAATCATGCAGATTTATTTAAATGTATAAGAAACTACAAGATTGTTACATAATTTAAAATATTGGTGTACTTGTTTTCTCAACTTTTTGCAGAAAGTATTAAGAATAGTAGTATAAAGAACCTCTTCACCGCATACACTTTCCAAGAGTTTCTTTATACTACTATGGACAAACGTGGGATTTGTTCACCTGAGTTGGGAAACTAATGGGAAAATGTGAGTTTAAAAGCACAATGTTAATTTGCGGAAAGGTTTACAGCTGGTCAGTTTGACCTGATTTGTTTTCAGCAGCATTATCTCTTTGAAGAATGAAAGCCATTCGCTGTTAATGTGAATATACATTGTCTTCTAAAATGTGTTAGTGTCAGTTGGAAATGAAACATGACTAGCTGCTCTGACTGCTGAGCAGTCTAATACAGTTTAGGAAACAAAACGATTATTGTAATTCAATTGTGTTTATAATTTCTTATATTTTGAAATGTGATTGTTATTTCACAGCCTCTTGCCAGGACCCCATGTGTCAGTATCTAGAATTTATGAATTTTCAACAGCCTTTGCTCTTAGAATATGCAGCAAGAAGCACAGATGTCTCATTCCTTTTTTCAGATCCTTACACTTGCATTAGGTAAATGGAAGACCAAGCATTTTTTCCTAATCCAGCATCCACAAACCCATGCAAAGTGCAGAAAAAAGTCAAGCCTCCAGATTTAATCTTTCTATATATGGAATTACCACCTAAAGCTGTGATGATCTGATAGATCTCCTGAGTTCACATAGACAAACTGAGTTCCCATCAGTACTTAGATGGGAAAACTCTTTGGAATTACTAGATGCTGCAGAAAGTGACGTTGATGACTCACCATGTGGCATGCTCCCTGCTGAGAAGTACAGACTCAATACCCCCATCATGATGTTAGGACCATATGGGATGCTCTAGGTGTCATCTATACCTCGTAGGACATAAAAACAGAGGCCACGACCACTTGTACTTGTTAAAGACCTTGGGTGAGGTTCTGTGCTGCACTGAATTCAGTCCAGGAGGAGACAAGTTTCCAGGGGCTTTAAGCCACGTTTGCACTCTCCTCCTGATCCTGGTCTACCAGGAACGAGCCCAGCCCAGTCACTGACATCATTTAGACAGGCCTGAAAAGCCCTTGTGATGGGGTCTATCAGGCATTTTCTGGTCCCAGCTGGCGGGTGTTGGTGCCTGGATACCCCCTGCTGAAGAACCCACTCAGAGCAGGCTAAAAGGGCCAGGAGGAGACAGTGACCAATTGGGAGCCAGCAACCCAGTGAGTAGGCTTGCCTGCTTCTTCTCGGGGCCCAGGAGCAGTGCTGGGTGAGACTGGGGCAGAGCAGGAGCTCATCAGTGCTAGCCCAGAACCCCAGTGCCTAGTCAGGGCCTTGCCCTCAAGCACTGCAACTAAGTGGTTGCCTTTGAGTTTCGTTTGTTTATTTAAAGGCGCAGACAAATTATGAGTGATGTTATCCTCTGTTAAATGTTCAGAGACTGATGCCACACTTGTAGCACAGGCCACTCTGCTTCAAGAGGTGGCCACAACTTGTGGACGAAAGCAGGGATTGCCTGCAGTACCTCATGCTTGGGCCCACCATAGGTGTGACAGGGCATCCCCACCTGTGACCACCCACTCCCAATGTTCTCCTGCCATCCCCCGCCCTGTTCATGACGACCCATTTGCACCCTTACGCCTTTCAAAGTTAAGTTAAACAGGAACATGGCACTCTTGTTCCAGCATAAGAATGTCCACACATGGAGTTATTCCTGAGTAACTTCATATGTAGAGAAGCCCTTACCCCCAGCCTGCAAACTCTTAAACATGTACTTAACTTAATGTATATGAATAGTCTCTCTTGACATTACATGCAAATGTGTTTGGGTGATATCAAGAGGGAAACAGTGTCTTGGTCCATCTGGATATTTTAGCTTATTTACAGAGTAGAGGCAGAATCCCAAAGAACCCAGCCAGCTCTTCTAGCTCTTCCACCCCATCCACCCAGCTTTGCAAAGCCTGAACCCCAGAGGGTCTTCTGTGGGAATTGGAGATAGGGAAGCATACTGTAAATGGCAATTTCCCTTCCATACCCCTAATCCCAAGCCCCCTATGTGGGCACAAGCTCCAGCTCCCCTTCATGTGCAGATGTAAGGGGATGCATGGAGCCCTAAGCCCTAAATATCGACCATTTGTGGCCAGCCACAACATTTGCAAATTAACACGACTGAGCTGGATATTTCCCTTCTATGCTTTGGTGCAATACGCAGCTCCAAGACTGATCTGGATCCAGATTAAATCAAGTGCATAAAGCAAAATACCAAAGAAAATCCTGCTCAAATTAACAGTAATCTGAAGACAGAGTATAATGTAATATATGTAAGAAATTGTTTTAAGAGAGAAAACCATTTCTTCTGTTCCCCACCAGATAAGCTATTAGCCAAGTGCCAAGAACTCTAAGATCTAATGCAAAAAGTGTGTGTGTGTGTGCGGGGGGAGACATTGTACATACCACTCAGAAGTAAAAAGGAAATGCTAATTTTCATCTGTATTCATTTATATCACTGACAAAGGCTAAAACATAGGAGTAACACAGGGACCATCAGTTCAGAAAAATCTAGCACCAGAGCCCTAAGCTATTACAGGAGTTGGAAGTGTACAAGGTTATAAAAATCTAATTTTAATTTTTTACATAAATATTTTCAGTTATTAAAGGACCCAGATGGGAGAGGCAATACAATCACCAACAGTGTATAATCTTGATTTTTCCAGCTGAAACAAGTTAGTAAAAAAAAAATCTAATAGGTTGCACAGCACAAAATGAATGCCATTTAAGACATACTAGTTTATTCTGTCTCTTCTTTCTCTGTATTTTTTAAATTATTGTTTTAATTCTCTTCTATTATTCAGGTTTATCCATTTTTCTCCATTCTGCCATCCTCAAATAGCTGTTTTCTTATCATCTTAGCCATAAATTTTCAAAAGCTGCGCACAGTTAATGGAAGTTATTGCCTAAAATGCTACATCAGCAGTTTGAAAAATACAGGGATATATATCTGTCCTTTCTGCATGTAAGCGCTCCAAAACTTACCCTGTAATTAGACTGTCTCCTTGTAGGGCAGTGGCTCCCAGGCTGTGGGTCTGCTGAAGCAGTGTTCAGCTTTCCACTGGCTTTGCTTGCAGTTACACAGAGGAAGCAAAATGCTGTCAATACCAACCTCTCCATTCTATTACTGTATACCAGGGCAGACTGGAGTTCTCAGCTCTCAGTATCCAGCCCATGTAATGCCAGAGATAACAAGCCCTCTCCCTACTCACTAAAGTGGAAGGACAGAATGCTGCTGCCATCCACCCAAACCAATGGTGGGAAGCACACAAGAGAAGAGATCGAAACAACTACTTTATTTTCAACTCCCATTTATTTCCTAAGGCTTGGTCTACACTCACCCCCCAAATCGAACTAAGGTACGCAACTTCAGCTACGTGAATAATGTAGCTGAAGTTCGAAGTACCTTAGTTCGATCTTACCTCGGTCCACACGCGGCAGGCAGGCTCCCCCGTCGACTCCGCAGTACTCCTCTCGTCTAGCTGGAGTACCGCAGTCGACGGCGAGCACTTCCGGGTTCGACTTATCGCGTCCAGACAAGACGCAATAAGTCGAACCCAGAACTTCGATTGCCAGCCGCTGAACTAGCGGCTGGGTGTAGACATACCCTAAAACAAGTTCTCCAACTCCAAAAAAAAAAAAAAAAAAAAAGAACAAACCAAAGCCAGCAAGACCAGTCCATGTTAGTGAGCAACCTAGTTTATACATATGCAATACAGGACAAACTTTACTCCAGAAAGAATTCATTTGAAGGTGTTCTTATTCAGAAGAATTTAAAATGAGTTTAAAACTATTTAAAATTCCCAGACAAATTGTCCCTCTAGAAATATATTTTAACTTAATGTCCTTTATTTAAGTCACTGAAATTCCAAAGTAATAATATTTAAACTAAATGGATTGCAGTAAAGTTCTTGATCGGTTATTTTTCTGAATCCAGGCTGTATAGGAATCTTACCTCCAAGGACCATGCCGGCTTGACAGCACTTTCTCAATCGACATGCTGGACAGTTCTTCCTACGAATTTTATCAACTATGCAGTCATTCCTTCCAGCACATAAATAGTTATGCTGCCCTGTAAACAAGAAAAACCCAGAATTAACGCAATGTTTCTGATTGTATCAAAACTATCTCTGAACCAGTGTATGGTGAGCCAAAAATTAAAGCGACTTCAAACCAAAGGCTGACTGTCCCATTACAAGAATCACTAGAGTTTTTTTAACGTTATCTTTCAGATATTACCAGCTGACAGTTTTATTATAAAGCAACAGAGGGTCCTGTGGCACCTTTGAGACTAACAGAAGTATAGGGAGCATAAGCTTTCGTGGGTAAGAACCTCACTTCTTCAGATACAAGACATCTTGCATCTGAAGAAATGAGGTTCTTACCCACAAAAGCTTATGCTCCCTATACTTCTGTTAGTCTCAAAGGTGCCACAGGACCCTCTGTT